>NC_041404.2:21821619-22121619 GCF_900747795.2 Erpetoichthys calabaricus
ATCCTGCAAGAAAGAATTCAAACACTCCCGGGGCCAGAAATAAAAGACAGGTATTGTTTTTACAAAGTCACGCGAGACCAGGCAGTGAGCCATCATTTAAAACAAGTCAACAGACCTCTAATCTAGCAGTTGTTGGATTGCTTTTGGCAGGCAAGCATCATGTGCTTGGAGCTCTTAAATCAACGACATGCGACAGGCAGAAGAGGCAGCTAGCAAGCAGCAAAAAGACAGCAAATGATCCAAAGGCATATCCTTAGCGTACGTTCAGCCGCAACACCCTTCACAACACGAGCAGTATTATACGTCTGGGAAGAAAGAGATGTAAACACGTGCGGAGCAGGAAATAAAGAAACAAGTATTGTTTTTACAAAAGGTTTTAAAGTAAAAGTGAAAATAATGCATATGTAACAATTCACAAGAAAATAACAATCTCTTTAAATTGTAGATTGCCTGCCTAAGGTAAAGTCATCCCTGATGAATGGGGACGTGGGAATGAGGGGTTCTTTCATTGGATTAGCGCTATTTCAGATGTTGAATGGCAAAATGGGAGGAGAGGCAGCTTGATGAATGAGGTCTCCAGGACTTAAAACAAATCCAAATCATATTATGTGATATCATCTAATATGAAATTCTACTCCGTACTTCTAGAATTTTTATTTTTAGATTGTATTGAGGATTTAGTCTGTTCTATGTATTGTACTGTACGGCTCAGAATTAAAAGACAATGAGTAAAATGACAAACTAGAACTTCATAATGATGTTTACTAACGTTGACGCTAAACACATGCAGAGCAGGTTAGAGACTATGAAACCAGTGAAATTAGAAAGGCTAAAAAAAAAAAAACCAAAAAAAAAAAAAAACGGCGCTATACACATGTGGAGAAAGTTAAAGGATATGAAAGTAGGAAAATTAGAAAATATAAAAAAAGAAAGTAAAGATCACAGTAGCGCAAAGAAACAAACTGCCTTATTTAACTATGCACCAGTCTAACTTTGGTTTTGCACAATAATTACTACACTATTGCACCTTAACACTTAATTCTACTTTATTCACATAATTTTACTTATTTATTATGTTCTACTATACTGTTATCTTTCAATCTATGACTTTTTGTTAATTTAATCTGATATTCTTCTAACTTTGCACAGTTTTTGATAAGCAGATCAGGATGTATTTCACTGCGTGTTGTCCTGTATAACTATGCATGTGACAAATAAAGAATCTTGAGAATTTCAAAAACGGAGTTTACTGCACATGCATTTATTGGTTACTTTGTTAGTGTATATATATTTATCTGTCTGCTTATTTAAAAAGCTACATTTACCCCAGGAGTCAAAAACGTTCTGTCTAGCCCTTGTACAAAACCCTAGACAAAAGCTGGGGTATCACCTTGGTAACCCCATGTACCTTTGGAACTGTGAGAGGAAAATAGCATGACTTTACACACAGGAGTCCAATGCAGAACTCTACTTACTTTTTTACTTTGTAAAAAAAAATTAACTGCTGATGATATAGATCGTTTTGTATGTGCTGAAATTCCAAACAGAGAAACCTGTCCTGACCTCATTAAAAAGATTTAGCATATTGGGACTTGCAAGATTACAAATATTGTTTTTACAGAAACAATAAAAGTGAAACTAATGAAATAGCAACAATTCAAAGAAAAAAAAATCTTAAAAGTGTGTATCCGGAAAACCAAACACAGGGGTTGGCGAGCGAAGCCCCCTAATTATAATATATAATATATATGTGCTGGGTGCCTGGACAGCTGGTAAGAATGTCAGGGTGCGTTAAATATGTTCCTCATCAAATTTGTTTTAAGTTGTTTTTTAAAAGAATGAATTCAGTGGGCTAATTTAATAATTTAGGGTGGTTGTTTCAAACTCTGGGTACAATAAAGCTGAAGGTTTTGTTCACTCTTAGAGAACAGGTTAGCTTGGGGCAAAATGAGATTGCCAGAATCAGTGGAGCTTAGTTTCCAGAAAACAGGAGCACAGTGATAGAGAAGATTACTGATGTAGTTTGGTGCAATTTCATTTAAAGCTTTATAGGTTTGTAATAGAATTTTATTTTCTGTCCTTTAAGATACCGGCATTTGTTTTATTTTATAGGTCAGGTATCTGACTACATATTGAAAGCTGATAGAGCAAATGTAATGAAAAGTGAAGTATACCAATGAACCACCCTAAAAATCACAGTTCAATCTTTTTGAATTAGGATAACAAACGGGATATGCAATTTCATTCCCAAGCCTCCCAACTTTGTCTTGTCATACATGCCAGATGCAGAAGACCCCTTTTTTATGACTCTAAATTTGTCTTCAGTATTCAAATAATGTAATTTTACTGCCTTAAATAAGGTGATGGTAAATGATCTAAAGATGAATTGTGTGTTGGGAGACTTTTCTTGAACATGTACTCCATCTTGTGGACAGGAATATATTGCACAAGCTTATTTGTCCTCACAGGTGGCGCAGTGGTAGTGCTGCTGCTTTGCAGTAAGGAGACTGTGGAAGATTGTGGGTTCGCTTCCCGGTTCCTCCCTGTGTGGATAGAGCTTTGAGTACTGAGAAAAGCGGTATATAAATGTAATTTATTATTATTAAATATAAAGTTAGTTTTTTGTAGTGTGATAATGTCATATGAAAGGAAGTCAGAATATTAAACCATTTTCAGAGGAAACTGAGGAAAGGTTAAACAAGATAAGACAACAAATTTTAGGTGGATGAAGTAATATTTTTGTCAAATAATGACAAATCATGAAAAATACATTTTTGATAGCTGGGTTGCATAATGTTTTTTGTTTATTATAGAAATTTGGAGAGGTTGAAGATCTCCATGATCATGACACTACAGGCATGGTGGTGACATTTAGGACCAGAAGTGAAGCAGAGAATGTAAGTGTGTTTTTTGTTTTTAAGTTTTCTAAGACTTGTGTATTTTCCAGTCAAAATCACCAATAGTTACTTTGTTATTTTTTTTCTTTATGCCAGCAGCAAAAACAGCATAATTCCTTTAATCTTATGTCCTTTCTAGATCATTCAGTTAGCTGCATTATTATATTGTGTGAATGCTTGATTAGCAAGGCATCTGCGAATTTTTTCACCTAGCCCAGTTTAACCAGACCTATAAAGCCTTTAAGAATAAAATATTTGTGGGAGTTGCTGAATAGTTTTTGTTTAATGTGCCCATAATAGAATAACCATTTTATCGCTGAATGAAAGTAATTATAACAGAATGTTGTAATTGTATTTTTGTTCTTTTTAAATGATTTTTATATTTAGAAGTAATATGATATGATTACAAAAACATTCTAGTGTTCTAGGATGTTTGATGCACCATTAAAGGTTATCAGATGTCATTATGTATGTATGTTTGTTTGACAGGCTGCAAACCAAGGAGCAAAATTCAAAGGACGTACCCTGCAAATATCATGGTATAAGCCCAAGACTCCATCTGTTTCCACTGAACCAGAAGAGGAAGAGACAAAAGAGGAGGTCTGCTATGTTTCCTCTAGTTAGTTTTCATGAAAAAGTGAAGGTTATGCATACCATTGCAATACTGAAGCAACTTGGGTACCCAGGCATAAACAATAGCAAGTGTTAGGTGGTAAAATTCTATTCAAAAGAATTACTTAGGAACACTTTGAAATCACTTCATTTATTTATTATAAACTAGTTGACTTGTCTTGATATCTAGTTAGATTCTTCTCTATTTTAGACCGTCTAGATCAAAAAAGGCTTAAAATTATTAAAATTATTATTTTTTTTATCGTATGTGCAGGAATTTACACCCCTTTGACAAAAGGTAAACCAATAAGAGTCTTCATTATAATCAGAAGGACTTGAAGTTGTGCATGCCACATCAACTGACCCCAGGGTTTCATACCTCTAATGGGATATTTGGGGTCAAAGTTACCCCTTTTCACAAAAACCTTTGGAAAAAATGGATATCAGTACTATAGGCACGTAAAATTTTTCTTATTTCGTGGGTGGCTCTGGAACGCAACCCCCGCGATGGAGGAGGGATTACTGTATATGTGTATATATATGTAATCCCTCCTCGATTGCGGGGGTTGTATTCCAGAACCCCCTGCGAAAGGTGAAAATCCGCGAAGTAGAAACCATATGTTTATATGGTTATTTTTATATTGTCATGCTTGGGTCACAGATTTGCACAGAAACACAGGAGGTTGTAGAGAGACAGGAACTTTATTCAAACACTGCAAACAAACATTTGTCTCTTTTTCAAAAGTTTAAACTGTGCTCCATGACAAGACAGAGAGGACTGTTCCGTCTCACAATTAAAAGAATGCAAACATATCTTCCTCTTCAAAGGAGTGTGCGTCAGGAGTAGAGAATGTCAGAGAGAGAGAGAAAAAAAGCAAACAATCAAAAATCAATAGGGCTGTTTGGCTTTTAAGTATGCGAAGCACCACCGGACAAAGCAGCTGCAAGGAAGGGAGCAATATGAAGGTAGTCTTTCAACATTTTTTAGAGGAGCATCTGTATCCTCTAGGCCAGTGTGCAAACAGCCCCTCTGCTCACACACCCTCCGTCAGGAGCAGAGAATGTCAGAGAGAGTGAGAGAGACAGAGAAAAACAAACAATCAAAAATCAATACATGCCGTTTGAGCTTTTAAGTATGCGAAGCACCGTGCAGGAAGCATGTCGCTTGACAAAGCAGCTGCACGGAAGGGAGCAATGTGAAGATAATCTTTCAGCATTTTTAGACGAGCGTCCATATCCTCTAGGGGTGTGAACAGCCCCCCTGCTCACACCCCCTCCGTCAGGAGCAGAGAATGTCAGAGCAAGAGAGAGAGAAAAGTAAACAATCAAAAATCAATACGTGCTGTTTGATCTTTTACGTATGCGAAGCACCGTGCGGGAAGCACATCGCTTGACAAAGCAGCCACATGTAAGCCCAACAAGGAAGAGAGCAATGTGAAGGTAATCTTTCAGCGTTTTTTGAGAAGCGGCCATATCTTCTAGGCGTGCGAACAGCCCCCGTGCTCAATATATATTTGAGGAGTTTTATTTAATACGTAATACGCGCTCTGGTTGGGTATCTTCTCAGCCATCTGCCAATAGCGTCCCTTGTATGAAATCAACTGGGCAAACCAACTGAGGAAGTATGTACCAGAAATTAAAAGACCCATTGTCCTCAGAAATCCGCGACCCAGCAAAAAATCCGCGATATATATTTAAATATGCTTACATATAAAATCCGCGATAGAGTGAAGCCGCGAAAGTCGAAGCACGATATAGCGAGGGATTGCTGTATATGTGTGTGTATGTATGTATGTATATATATGTGTATGTATGTATATAATATAATATAATATATATATATATATATATATATATATATATATATATATATATATATATATATATATATAATATGTGTGTGTATGTATGTATGCGTGTGTGTGTGTGTGTGTGTGTGTGTATATATATATATATATATATATATATATATATATATATATAGTGTGTGTGTATGTATGTGTGTATAATACAGTGGGTACGGAAAGTATTCAGACCCCCTTCAATTTTTCACTCTTTGTCATATTGCAGCCATTTGCTAAAATCATTTAAATTAATTTTTTCCCTCATTAATGTACCCACAGCACCCCATATTGACAGACAAAAAAAAGAATTTTTGAAATTGTTGCAGATTTATTAAAAAAGAAAAACTGAAATATCACATGGTCCTAAGTATTCAGACCCCTTGCTCAGTATTTAGTAGAAGCACCCTTTTGAGCTAATACAGCCATGAGTCTTCTTGGGAAAGATGCAACAAGTTTTTCACACCTGGATATGGGGATCCTCTGCCATTCCTCCTTGCAGATCCTCTCCAGTGCTGTCAGGTTGGATGGTAAACGTTGGTGGACAGCCATTTTTAGGTCTCTCCAGAGATGCTCAATTGGGTTTAAGTCAGGGCTCTGGCTGGGCCATTCAAGAACAGTCACAGAGTTGTTGTGAAGCCACTCCTTCGTTATTTTAGCTGTGTGCTTAGGGTCATTGTCTTGTTGGAAGGTAAACCTTCAGCCCAGTCTGAGGTCCTTAGCACTCTGGAGAAGGTTTTTGTCCAGAATATCCCTGTACTTGGCCGCATTCATCTTTCCCTCGATTGCAACCAGTCGTCCTGTCCCTGCAGCTGAAAAACACCCCCACAGCATGATGCTGCCACCGCCATTCTTCACTGTGGGGACTGTATTAGACAAGTGATGAGCAGTGCCTGGTTGACTCCACACATACTGCTTAGAATTAAGGCCAAAAAGTTCTATCTTGGTCTCATCAGACCAGAGAATCTTATTTCTCACCATCTCAGAGTCCTTCAGGTGTCTTTTAGCAAACTCCATGCGGGCTGTCATGTGTCTTGCACTGAGGTATGTGTAAAGTCGTGCTATTTTCCTCTCACAGTTCCAAAGGTACATGGGGTTACCAAGGTGATACCCCAGCTTTTGTCTAGGTTTTTGTACAAGGGCTAGACAGAACATTTTTGACTCCTGGGGTAAATGTAGCTTTTTAAATAAGCGGACAGATAAATATATATATACTAACAAAGTAACCAATAAATGCATGTGCGGTAAACTCCGTTTTTGAAATTCTCAAGATTCTTTATTTGTCACATGCATAGTTATACAGGACAACACGAAGTGAAATGCATCCTGATCTACTTATCAAAAACTGTGCAAAGTTAGAAGAATATCAGTTAAATTAACAAAAAGTCATAGATTGAAAGATAACAGTATAGTAGAACGTAATAAATAAGTAAAATTATGTGAATAAAGTAGAATCAAGTGTTAAGGTGCAATAGTGTAGTAATTGTTGTGCAAAACCAAAGTTAGACTGGTGCATAGTTAAATGAGGTGGTTTGTTTGTTTGCGCTACTGCGATCTTTACTTTCATTTTTTGTATTTTCTAATTTTCCTACTTTCATATCCTTTAACTTTCTCCACATGTGTATAGCGCCGTTTTTTTTTTTTTTTGAGCCTTTCTAATTTCACTGGTTTCATAGTCTCTAACCTGCGTTTAGCGTCAATGTTTGTAAACGTCTTTATGAAGTTCTAGTTTGTCATTTTACTCATTGTCTTTTAATTCTGAGCCGTACAGTACAATACATTTTTTCCTGTAAGAGAAGCTTAGTAAAATCTAGAGAACTGTTGGCTTTTCTGACTGACACTTTCTTAATAGTAATTTCGGTAGGAATTACCTCCTTTGTTGGTGCATTTTGCTTGTTAACTTTAGCCCTCAGAGGATTGGAGGCCCACTGGGATGCGTGCAGCATTTAAAATCTTAATCTGAATGATCAGTTTAAATTACTAAAAAAAAATGGTTTAGAAAAAAACGGTGAAATGCATCTAAAAGCGCACAGCTGGAGCTCTGGAAATGACCCAACAGAATCTCCATAGTGCGTTTTGGAATGTGTTTAACGTCCACACAATATCTGTTTAAAAAAAAAAAAAAAAAAAAAAAAGTGTAGAGGCGCAAATCTCTGCCCATTGTGAAATACTATTCCCTCAGAGCAAATTGGGTATTTTGGTCTGTAGTTCAGCAGTAGTTTCATATATGGACTTACTGTAAAACTTTTTAAGAGTGACGTTATATATTACCAATCCAGCCCTTAATTCACTTTGTAGACCAATCAGAGGCTAGTTTGAAGTAGTTGGAGGTGCTTCACATTGCAGACATAATGTGAAATTAGCATGAAGCCCTGCCTCATTTTCTGATTAGTCTGCATGTTTTAGAGATCAATAAGAGGGTGTGAATTACTTCTGACTAAATGGGCCATCAGAAAATAGACATGAATTACCACAGAGTAAACGTGTCAGGTATGCATCGTTATTGAAATAGTGCGTCTAAAGACATTCACTATCAAAGAAGTAGTGCTACTTGATAGTTGTGATGATGCCGACTATATAGTTTGGCATTGGATGAATTGACTGTTCAGGAGAGTTTGGATCCATTTGAATATAAGTAAATACCTAAAATACCTTGTTTGCATTTATGCACATACAGGCATTTTAGCAGCTTAATTATGTAGAGTGTCTTTGCAGTTTCCTCCCCAAACTGTTGTATCTATCAGTTTGTTTTTTTTTCTCAAAACAGTACTGAAAATTTGAATGGCATTAGACCAATTTTTTTTTTTTTTGCTATTTATAATTCTTTTATTTAGCTTAACTATAATGTAAATATGGCTCTACTAGTCATTTTTAAAATGTACAACTGCTGAAAACTCGTATATATAAGTCTTGGTAAAAGTCCAATTTCTTATAACAAATGGGTAGAGTTCAAAAACACTGAAAAATGGTAACAAACGGATTAGACCTTAGATGGTTAAGAACGAATCTTCATTTTTAGTTGTGCTTCGCTTTCTGTTGGTTATCAATTTGTTTTTAAAAGTCCTGTTTGTCTGCATCATTGTTTTTTACTACGAAAATTCTAGTGTATTTCCCTCAAGTAATCATACCTGACTTCAAAAGATCAGAAGATCAAAGTAATCTCTTCAAACTTATTAATAACTGGCTTCTTTTTCAAGGGTAGTGCCCAGCTTTGACAGAGTTGAGTTGTACCATGTTTTGACTTCTGAAGGCCCCTGACACTATTTTTCATTAACTGATTAAAATTGAAAATTATTTTCCTTTTATTTTCATTTCAGCTGAGTCTTGTCGCAAATTGAGTAGGTTGATAGTCTGGATTATTGAAGTATCCTATTATTTGTAATACTGAATATATTAATATAATTAATGTGAACTTAATAAAATGTTATTATGTTGCATTATCTCTGTATGTATTAATTACTTCTTTCTGTAATTAATAATTATTGTTTTTTAGGACACAGAACGAGCACTTTTGTTGCCTGAAGAGGAAGAAGAGGATGATGAAGATGAAGATGAAGAAAAATCTCGTTCATGGAGAAGATGAGAAGAAACCTCATTCGTTTTTGTGACTTTTTTTATTGATATTTTAGTAAAATGTAGTATTTAATGCTATAGAAATCATGTTTTTTTTCTTTAAATGCCAGGTCTTTTAAGATCTGAGAATTTGTGCCCTAAAGGGTGCGTATTTTTTGTCTTTTTTTTTAAAGATTTATATTTAAAATGTTAAATAATATTGCAGTCAACACATGCAGCTGATCCATCTTTTATTTGTGACCCTGGTAAATGTTTTGATGGGTTTAGATTTGAATCTGCTACTTATTGTTAGGAGTAATAGGAAAATTCCTAGACTGTCTGTCTGAAAATTACCTGACTGTGTCTAAAATTACTGCTGCTTCCCCAGATCTAAAAACTCCCCTCACTTTAACAGCCAGCTCAGCACTATAATGATGCATCAAAATTAACACATTCTGAATACAGTGTATTCAGATAACTTTCAATATTTCCCCACAAGATCACTTCATTTTACCATTGTTAGTTTCTAACAAGAATTACTTTATGAAGGAAAAATGAAGGCCTCTGACATTTGGTGGGACACAGGTTGAGTCTGTAGCCTTGTACAAGTGAAACAAATATGAGGGATTATTTCAAATTAAATTATTTTTATTCTGTGTTCTGTATTATGAAAACTGTGAAGGATTCTGTAGTCTGTTATTTTTGAGGTATACAAAGCAAAGCAAAATGGTTAAGATGCTTTAAATAATTAATCTCAATTCTGTTCATATGAAACTCTAATTTAACAATCCAGCCTATGTTCAGAATAACATATCATTTTAATGTATGCCGTTGATGGCTAATTTCTGTATGTTTCTTTTAAGGGAAGACAGTATGTTTCTCTTCTAGACATTTGATTATTTTGTGAGGCTTTCTGCTTTACTTTTTGTAAGTGTGTTGGTGGGAAACTTTCTTCCCTTTTGAAAGAAAAGATTGGCAAATTTTTATTTTCCAAAATACTGCAGAACAGCTCTAGTTTAAGGAAGAATATTGTATAACCACAGTCCTTAATTCTAACATCCAACAAAGGCAGGTTACTAAAATAACTGGTTCAACTGCAATAAACAACAAAAATAAGTCTTTCATATGTAGATATTTTTTTAGATTTTATTGCACTTCTAAAGTTTAGATATATCTCCCTGCACAGTTTATGTGAATATTTCTCTTCTCCTCCTTCATTGACACTTTATGTACAGAGTCTGTTAATATGTGCAAGGCTATAGGTGGTTGTGATATATACAGTTAATGTATATATTTTATCACAAATATGTAAGTGGGAAATGCTTCATTTTTTTCTCTTAATCCCCTGGTAGGTTTTCATCTCTGCCCAAAGAATTGTTCATTCATTAAGCTCATTTTGTCATAAGGACACTTGGAGTAAAATTTATATTCCAGAACCTTTTTTCCTTCTCCCTGTTGAACAGACTAACTTGTTTTATAGGGAACAAATATGAATGGGTCTGTGATATTCAGAAAGTGGCATATGAATGTATACTGAAATTTTTTTGTATATAATTTTTGCCTTATTCTGTATTAAATTACCAGCAGTCAGTTGCATTTTTATAAGATTTTCGTGTATTTTTTGTACAAAATGATGAAAGAAGCAACAAGGATTATTCTGTAGATAAGATATTTTCTAGCATAAGTTAAATAGATATGTTAAAATTTATATGGCAGATTATCTCTTGCACATGATTTAAAAAGTGAACATGAAGTGCCATCAACTCAGCAGGCCTTTGAGATCATTTATCAGTTTGTAGTTGCACTGCTTAAGATGTGAAGATTTCTTTTTCAACGTCTTTCAGGTTCAGTGTTAATGTTGTTTGTAAGTGTAACATTATTCAGGAAAGCTCAGCATCGAACACAAGTCACATATTTCTTGTGTCTTCAGTATTCTTGGGCCAGTATTAAAATAATTATTCCACATATTAATGGTGCTCTCTAGAGTAATGAACTTTAAAGTAAACTAGGTTCAAGTCAGATGCAGGGTACTGTAATGTTGAACTTTAAGATTATAGTAATATCAAATTTGGCATTTGTGGCTGTGCCATTCCAGAAGTTGTAACACTTTCTAGCATTGTTTACACCAGTGGTACTTTGCTATCTATGATACTAAGTAAAAGTTTACACTCAGTTTTTTCTTTTTTTTTTAATCCTTTCAAACGGTTATATATGCCACTTATGCGGGGATGACAATGGTATATGTTTTCTCAGACTGCACTCTATTTGTAATAGAGTTGTATAACAAATTTAATCTTAAATAAAATAAAGACAAATCTGCAATCCATGAATTTAGCTTTGTTTATTTATTTGTGACTTCCCCTACATCTGTGCATGTAACATAATGGAAAACAGTTATTAACTTTTAATAACACAAAACTTTTTTCTGTATGCCTAGTGCATGATTTTGGGGCCTGCTGGTGAAGAATGAGACTTTATGTAGTTTGGTTACATTGTTTCTTGAATGTTCTTTTTTTAAAATATATAAACATAATTTATCTAATATACTATTTGGTTAAAAAAAAATCATGTGTAAGGGACCTGCCAATACCCCCATTCCTTATATAATTAATAAGCCATGTATTATAGTTTTACATACTGATGTGATGTGTACTGCATTTTGAGATGTCATTAATGGCTTTGTAACTGTTTATACATTGGGATTTGTGAATTTTTTTGAGTTATTGTTTATAAAATGAATTTCTAACATGCTAGCATGGTCACTTTCCCAATAAAAATAAAGGAATGGTTTAAATAATAAAAAGGGGGTAAAGATTGGGATTAAATTTTGGCCAAAAAAAAATACTGGAACATACAAAAACCATTCCAAAAAACAACAAAAATGACTCTCTTGAATGATTGCTCCTAATTATTTTTCTCTTTCTCCATACAGTGTCTCTGTCCAAAGGTGCCTTCAGATTCAAAGTTAATAAATACGTTAAGCTAATCTGCAGTGCATTATTTTAGTGTCAATTGGGCCTCCATGTATGATATTGCCACCATCTTTGCAGTTAAGCTATTATATAAAAACAGTTAAGCTGTTTAAGAGTGTGGGACCTCTGATTGTCTGGTGCACTGTCTGTGAACCTGAAGTAGATTCAGTGGTTTAGGGAAATTTTACGTTATGTTATCTTACAGTGGCATGCAAAAGTTTGGGCACCCTAGCTTAAAATGTCTGTTACTGTGAATAATTAAGTGAGCAGTGCATGAACTGATCACCCAAAGGCATAAAGTTAAAGGTGACACATTTCTTTACAGGGGGGTGGGGGGGGACTACTCTTTAAAAAGTCTGTGTACCAACTATGTTTAAAAATGTTTCCCCTACTGACCAAGATAGCAAAAATTGGAAAAATTTAATAGGCCATCATTCAGAGAGACTAGTACAGCCAAAAGCTTATCAGCAGTTTATTATATTAAATTAATTGGAGACACAATTGATGAAGACACGCCAAATTCTAAAATAATTTGAAGCGTTCTGTGTAACAGGAATTAATATCCACTGATTTTTAAGTGAATTTATACATTTCCTCCTTATGAAGCACTAGGTGGGTTAACATTAATTTAAGTTGATTCATGTAAAAATGAATGTAACCTAATGACCGAAGACTTTAAATTAACAGTAATTCTCAATTATTAATACAGATATGCTACCAGTCAAACGTTTCAGAACACGTCAGTTTTACTTCAAATTTCATCAGTTGAAATGCAATGAATGACCTAATTTTTTTGAAAAGGTAAACAGTAAACTGAGAGAGGTTTAATTTTAAAGTATAGGTTGGCAAAAACTGAAAGTAAAGGAAATTTCAGAATGTTACAGGGAACAACTAATAGGTTACAACCTACAGATTTTATCCAGCTGGGGGCACTAGCTCCCTTGTTGGAATAAGTTCTTTTGTAATATTGCAGCGTGTTACATAACCCGAAACTATATAGATATAATATAAAAAGGCGATACCCCTCCCTTAGTGATACGGTGGTAAGAAATCACATAGGAGAAATAACTTTCTTTAATGACGGTTTTCGCAGCGTAACAAACGGGGAAGCCATGACAAAAATACAGTTTGGGAGTGGGAGCCCGATGTACTCTTTTTTTTCTGTGTGTAGGCCCCCACTTAGGTGAATAATGCAATTCCATACAAGGCAAAGAGAGGATACAATTTCATGCTGAGTTTAACACACAGAAATAGTGTATGTTGCCCATTTCGCAGTTGTCCTTAACTTGTCTTAAAATGCTTGCCTAGCAGTTCTTACATGGTGAACTCCTGTGTGCTAAATCTGGCTTTGTGTTAGCTGTACATGTGAGTAGAAAGAACAGTGGATTTAGAAAATATTTTGTACAGAGCACAGTGACATATTAAACTTATATATTTATTACACACATGTTCTACAGCAATTAAAATAAATTGAGCTTTGCAAGTTTGAGCAAACTTAAGTGTCCCAACTGCTGTTGATTACTTAAAATAGACTGTTAATACACCCTCTGAAGTACATCTTGGACAATGTTCCAGTGATAATGACAAGAAAATGGCAATTGACAAATGAAATGAGACTGAGCATTATTAACCTTAGACGTGTAGGCCTTTCATTTAGTGAAACTGGAAAACAAAAATCTGATTGTTAGTGAGTATGGTGTCTTATACAATCCAAAGGCAATTGGAAACTGACAAACTCTGATAGGAAGAGAGCTGGCAGACCCAAAGTCACAACCCAATCAGAAGACCTGTTTCTGAGGGTCAATAGTTTGTGTGATAGGTGCCTCACAGCACAACAGCTTCAAGTGCAGCTTAACAGGAATCGAAAAAAGTATTTTTTTTACAGTGAAGAGGAGACGTTATGCTACAGGTTTGATAGGGTGATGACAGTAAGAAAGCCATTCCCTGAAAGACAAAATAGTGTCTTGAAATATTGGCGTTGGACTACTGTAGCCTGGAAGAAAGTCTTATGGACTGAAGAATCAAAATTTGAAGTCGCAAGGTGTTTGTACGCCGTCAACTTGGTGAAAGGATGGTTCCTCAGTGTGTGACACCAACTGTCAAAACATGGTGGAGCAAGTGTGATGGTATGGGGTTCTTTTTCTGGAGCCAGCTTTGGTGACTACAACAGAGTGATTGGCATTCTTAATCAAATGAGTTACCACAGTTTGGCTGTTATATCAGCAAAAGGTGGCTACTTTGAATCAAAAATTTGAGTAATAGTTTGTACACTTAAAAAAAAAAAGTAAAAGGAATCATTATTGACCGGTAGTGTAAATCATGGAATGTCACGGAATGTTAACAGTACGTAATGATGAATACAGTGACCACCTCAATTAAAAGATATTAATCTGGCAGGGCCATCTGTAGGTTGGATTAGAAATTTAAAAAAGAAAAAAAAAAAAGCTTCCTAAAGTGGCAAATGCAGCCTATTCACTGTGAAACAAACACTCTGGGGAACTTTGCACTATTAATGACAAACTATTGGTGAAAGGGGGAGGCATCACTAACAAAACATTTGCTTGGGAGGCACCCTCTTTGGTTGTGTGTCTTCACTTGGAGCTGTAGGGCACAGAGTGCAGCCATTGCTGGCCAGTTGAACTAGTCATACTTCTAAGTGTGTAGACATTCTCTTTTAGCAAGCATCTCGCTCTGTTTAAATCTTACTACCTTCACTGCAGGATTTAAGGCCAGTTCAAAAATCTGAAGTTTATGTTTGAGTTCATGTGGAGAATGCTAATAAAAACTGTTATAAGTGTATTGCATTTCTCACTGAAATCTGTTTCTGTTTCATTGTGGCAACTAAATTGTCTTTCCTTGGTTTGCAAGGTACAGTACTGGCATTCGTCATGTTCAGTAAAAAATGGCCAAAATGAAATAGCTTTTTCAAGGAACATGCCAGGCTATTGTTTTACCTTTTTTGTGGATTCCATGGAACAGATTCCCAAGGAATTGAAGATTCCAAACAAAGATGAATATCTGCAGAGAGAAGAAAGCAAACTGGATCTGACCAGTAAGGGAAAGCCCAGACCATAATACATTTTTCCAGTTCTCTTCCATTCAATATCTGTGTTCTGTTGCCCATTTTAATCTTTTCATTTTATTTGCAAATTTCAGAGAGAGCTTTTTCTTTGAAACTCTGCTTCTTTGGCTAGTATCACGGCATCCTCTTTTTTCTGTTGCATACTAGACTAGCATTTGGTGTGTCTTTTAGGAAGAAACCAACTTGAGGACCTGTGAGGCGTTTGTTTCTCAAATTATACAGCGTGTGGTGTCTTTTTCCTCTTAATGTACTTGTGCATCTGGGCTTTCCCCTTCTTATCTTATCCTGATTATGTCCAGTTTTGTATGAAATCTTCAGTTTCTTGGCAATGGGAATACCCTTCATTCTGTGAAAAACAACAGTCTGACATGTTTTTTGAGAAAGCTGTTTAATTTTGGCTGATTTTGAACCAAGAACTGAACTTTAGGAATGCCAATACTCTACAGCCCAAGGAAGGACAATTTAATTTGTTTATTGAAGAGGACAGTGTAATGCAAATGCAATTACAAAAGTAATTGGAAGAATGTAATATCCATTTGCAACACTGGGAACGTATTGGCTGTATTTCTAAATCCGTTTCATGATGAAAACTATATGCTTAATATGCAAACATTCTTTTGATGACATTTATATGGTTAGAGTTAATTATTCCATTTTCACCCAAGTCTCATAGGCACCAGGTGTTTCCAAACAGTCCTGGAGATTTGGAGGTTGAAGTCCACACAAAAGAATAGGTGTCTCAATGGATTTGGGAAGAGGCTGTAGCGAGTATTTTACTTCTCCGTGCCTGTATCCATGAATTGTATTTGCTTATGACTAGAAGATAAAATGTTGAGTTTAGATAGTTTAAAAAAATCTAAAAAAAAAATAAAGATGAAAAACTAGTATAACCTAATAGCACCTTATTATGAAGCATACTGCGTGTGTAACATTAAAGACTGATCAGATCTGAACAGCTGACATATCTGGAAGTGTCCCCTTTTTTTTTTTTTATTTTTTTTTATTTTCTCTATTATGGCTATTTCATTGTTTTCAGATTGAATTGTGGATTGCATGCATTCTTTGTTTCTTCATTTTGCAGAATATTGGCATCCGTCCTGAATATTATTGCTATCAGTGTGTTTCAGGCATGTCCATCAAACGTCACAAGTGCAGAGTCTCCGCATCAGAGCTCTCAGTGAACCGGCTTCCCAAGGGAATCCCCTGCCATCCAAAGTTGGGCCAGTCTATATTGATAGTCCCGTAGAAGACAACTTATTTATGTTAATTCATGGTTAAACATATTTTAAAGCCAAGTCATATATATATATAGTATATATCTAGCCATTTGGATACAATGGGGAGCATCTATATTAAATCCTATGTTTATTTTATTTTCTGTAAATTTCATTTTATTCTATGCATTTCCATAGACGTAAATCTGATTATAAGACTTTTCAATTTACCCTGCCTTTATTTCCTCCTAATCTTGAAGATGCGTGTATGCGTTCAAGGCTGGTGTTTTCTAGGCTAGTGGATTACATTACTATTTTTTCTGTTTTGAATAGAAGAGGAATAAAAGCAATTTGCAAAAGAGATTCTGGACCTCAAACAGCTAAGAGCTGAGAAGTGCTTCTGGAATGCATGAAATGCCACTTGTCAGGCTAAACTACTGTTTTCTGTTAAATACATCCACCTTTTTGTAGTGATTAACACTTGACTCATTGGTTAAGTTACAGTATAAAACAAATCTTGAGATATTCACCTAAGGAAAAAAAAATGCCTCAGCAATGCTTGAAAAAAGAACATTGAAGGCTCCAGTACGTTCAGTGTGCCTAACCATTGATGTCTGTTTGATGTGTTCCTTTTTAAGAAAGTCCATGTTTTTATTCTCTTTTAAAGTAACCCATCTTGAGTGAGCCGGTCCTTTGTGGTTTTTCTAAGGTTTTCATTCTTGTGGTGTGGAAGGCTGGGTGGCAATTAAAAGTGTTCTTTTTAAAAAGAGAGATGGAGGAAAAAAAAAAAAAAAAAACCCTTTTCTGAACACTTGCTCGGTGGCTTACAGAAGAGTAATGGTGATCATGTTGTCACCTAAGGTTTGATTCCTCTTTTGGGTGATGGTTTTACATGTAACTAACCCACAGCTGAGGTTAGGCCAAATAAGCAATATGAGGCTTTTTTAAATTTTAAGGATTACTTGTTCTGCTTGAGCCTGGTATAAAAGTGCATTGGTTTGTTGTGCTGCCTCTCAGCTTCATGATTCCAGGGGTCCTGATGTATAATGCCTTGTGTATAATTCACACTTAAACATGGCATATGAACGAAACCAGAAACAAAAAAAAAAAATTAAGAAACATAAAAGTTTAAGTCCCTTTATAAATACTAATTAGCATGAATTTTACTAATTTTAAGACAAAAGACCAATATAGTATGTCCACAAGTATGGTGACCAGACCAGGAGCCTTGTGTATAAATGGTGTGCATGGACAAAAATGTTGCGTACGCTTGTTTCCATACTCACGTCAAGATGTATAAAAACTAAACTTGGTGTAAAGCCATGCAAATTTTCACGGCAGCCTCAAACCACTTGTACGCAAGTTTCTGCTCAGTTGTGCAAATGAGTAGCACCCAATGTCAAAGCAGTGCTACTGTCTCTGTGTGGTTTGCCCTTCTTTTTTACATTTGCATCGATGACTCTGGCTTTATCAAAAACACTGAAATTGGTTGCATATCATTGACAAATTTCAGGCACTTGATTGTAATCATTTTGTAACAATATAATAGTGCATGCAATGGCCAAACTATTCCAACTACTATGGCTGCTTTAGTGTTGTTAGAAGACTTCGCAAATGGAAGAATTAGAAGAGAGCACATATTTACAGATGATGGTGATTGGCTTACAAGTCGATTTAGAGTTGTGGACTTTGGGAATCTTAGGATTTATACTTGTATCATTTTTATGATGAAAAGCATTAAAGTATGTATATTATTTTTTGCAGATAAATGGCTAACTTCATTTAAATAATGTATACTGTTAATAATTGAACATGTGGGGCCACAGTGGCATGGCAGAAGTGCTCCTGCCTCGCAGTAAGGGGGGATGTCACCTTCCAGGTGTTTCCTGCCTAGAGTTTGTATGTTTTCCTAGTGGGTTTCCTCGGGGTGCTTTAGTTTCCTTCCAAAGTCATACAGGCTTTGGGATTCGGTGATGCTAAATTGACACTACTAGTGTATGTGTGTGCTCGTGTTCACCCTGTAATGATCTGGTGCCTCATCCAGGTTGTTCCTGTCTCGCGCTTGATGCTTGCTATGACTGGCACAACCCTGGATGGAATAATTAAACCTGTATCTGGACCTACTATTTTTCAGTATAATAAGATCACGAGTGTACTCCTTAGTTAAATGGTCCAGGATAGCTCGAGAACACAGAACATCAGCCAATAATTTAAATTAAGATGTCATTAAAATGGCATACGTTTCAAGAATCCGTTAGCAGCTATGGTGTCCACTGGCTTTTATTTTTCTATACATTGAGTATTCAATGACCAATTCCACTACCCAACCTTTTTTTCTGGGTGTTACTAAGCATACAACACCTCTGATCACTAGCTACAACATGTCTAGAAACAAGACCTGGTGGGACATTCACTTTTCCTGATGTATAAGAGAGATCAGAAGGCAATGGTTATCTTAGGCCCTTAATGTTTTCCAGGAAATTCTAGACCACTAGTCCTAGCATCTGGCAATCTGAAGCCATTGTTCTGTGCTTCTGGTCCCTGACCTTGCCTTTACCCTGTGGTTTCAACCCTTGCGTGAACCTCTGAGACCAGGAAAATTCAAGGGTCTAATCTAAATTAATATTTAAAAGAAGGGGCAACACAAACTATTTTGAAGTGGGTATGCATAATTTAGTTTTTGGCACTGTGGTGATGCACCTCAGTGAGCATTGCACTTATGGGCGACCCCCGGAAACCAAGCTAATGCACTTTGTCATGAGCTGGGGGCTGGAGGGTTCTCTCCCTTGGAAACAGAATGCCGTACTTTACGCAACTGTGCATGAAGGACACCGGCAGTGACTATATAGTGCACAAGGCTTTTTAGGGGCCCCCATGCAATGCATCCTCTGGCCCTGTTTGAAAGTTTGTGTGTTATTCATTTAGGTGCACAGAAAAAAATATATAAATAAATAAAATACTGTATATGAAGCTGATTTAGTTCTTATGTAATATATAGCCATCTATAATATAAAGCGTAATTAATAAGGAAAATGGGGTTAACAATACTGATACTGAGATTCTGTCCATCTCTTCTGTGTTCTCTGTAGGAATCTGCCTATTCAGCCTTTGTGTAATCTTTTTATGAGCCAAATCTGAACAAACCGGAATACAGTGGAACCTCGGGTCACGAACGTCTCTGAACACACACAAATCGGGTTTCGACCAAAAAAGTTTGCCAAACTTTTGCATCTGTTCACAGCCACACTCTCTGGTGACGAACAAGCCAGTGTCCCTTCTGGTTTGTACGTGCCAATGATTTCCGCACGTGTTCAGTCTCTCCCTGTGCAGCGAGAGAGAGAGCGAGCGAGAGAGCCCAAGCAGAAGAAGTAAGTATGGCATAAGTAACTATTTTTGTGCTTAAAAATCTTTAAAAAAAAACATATATTTACATACAGCTCGTACGGTCCAGAGCGGATTAATTGTATTTACATACAATCCTATGGGGGAAATTACTTCAGGTCACGACCAAATCAGGTTGCGACCAGAGTTTTGAAACGAATTACGGTCGTGACCTGAGGTTCCACTGTATTTTTTCCATTCTTAATATTCTTTTTTGTTTTTATTACTTTAGTTACTTTTAGTTAAAAGCAAATAACAGTCCATACAATCAAATCAAACTTAACAAAACTAAAATTCAATGCCCACCGAAAAGAAAGAGAGGAGAACCAGCCGACAAAGCAAATCTTTGAAAGCAGCGAGCAAGGAAGAGTATCCTTTTCCTCGATATAGAAGATTATACTAAAATGTTATTGATTACATGCTGCCATATTTTAAAAAAAGGTTTTGAACAGATCCTCTAAGTGAGAATTAGTTTTTTTCCCATTTCAGATAGTATAGTACATTAGTTACCCACTGACTTAAAGGTGGTGGGTTGGGATTCTTTCAGTTGAGCAAGATAAGTCTACGTGCTATTAGTGAAGTAAAGGCAATCGTAGTTTGTTCTTCTGCACTTTAAGCCCATCTGGGAGTACACCAAACACAGCTGTTAATGGAGCAGGAGAGACTGTGACACCAAGGCTGTCTGAAAGGCATTTAAAGATTTTGGTCCAAAATGATGTTAAATTGGTGCAGGCCAAAACATGTGGCCCAGTGAGACAGGTTGAATCTTGGATAGTTTTGGATAGTTTTAATCGAGATAAATGTGCTTAATAGAAAATTTTAAGCTAAATAATCAAATGGGGCGGCACGGTGGCGCAGTGGTAGCACTGCTGCATCGCAGTTAGGAGACCCGGGTTCGCTTCCCGGGTCCTCCCTGCATGGAGTTTGCATGTTCTCCCTGTGTCTGCGTGGGTTTCCTCCCACAGTCCAAAGACATGCAGGTTAGGTGGATTGGCGATTCTAAATTTGCCCTAATGTGTGTGTCCTGCAGTGGGTTGGCACCCTGCCCAGGATTGGTTCCTGCCTTGCTCCCTGTGTTTGGATTCAGCGGGTTGGAAGATGGATGGATGGATAATCAAATATTTTGTACATATGGAGCTACAGTGTATTCTGGGCATGGCTGCCTCCCACTCTTTTTCTGAGATTTTAAGTGGAATATCCTTTTCCCATTGTGCCCTAGGGTCTTTGAAAGGAAGGGGTTTTATAACGTTTTTATAAATTGTGGAGATACTATCTGAGTCTTCAAGACTGGTCAATATTTCTTCTGGAATAGAAATAGGGGGAAGGTGAGGAAAACTGGGCAGGTTCAATTTAGCAAAGTTTCTAGCTTGAAAGTAGTGGAAAAATTCTGTTGCTGAGAAGTTAAATTTGAAGCTTAATTGCTCATAGCATGCACAAACATTATCGATGTAGAAGTCTCTACATGTTTTAATCCTAGAGATTTCCCAAGCATTAAATGTACAGTATGTCTGAGGGGGTGGAAAAGAGTGGTTGCCATGTAGATGTGCAACAGATAAGAGCTTCTCTGTCTTAAAGTGCTTCCTACATTGGTTCCATATTCTGATTGAATGAAGTTCTGATTGGGTAACTGGATTATTCGTGTATTGGTGATAATTTGTATTTACTGGGGCACAAAGTAGGGCATATAAAGAAGTAATGTAAGACCTTAATTCTGTTGCAGACCAGGCTTGTGTTTATTCATTCATTTATGTCAATGTCCAGGTCTTTATAGCTTGTATATTTGCCACCCAGTAATAAAATTGAAAGTTAGGTAGTGCCATGCCCTCTTCTGCCTTAGGTCATTGTACAGTAGTGTCGCCCTTTGGATGTGTGGATGTTTAGAATTCCAAATAAATGAGTTTATGATTGAATCTAATTTCTTAAAGAAAGATTTTTTTTATGTATATGGGGATGTTTTAAAATAGAAAAAGTATCTTGGGAAGGATCATCTTACAAGTGTTGATTCTACCTGCTAATGTAAGATGGAGGGTAGACCATCTGTTTACATCTTATTTAATTTTTTCCATGCAGACAGCAAATTTTGTTGAAAAAGAGCTTTATATTTACTTGTGGTGTTTACCCCTAGATATTTAAACTTATGTGCTAAGATAAACGGGAAGGTGTCCAGTCATATATACTCTGTATATATATATATATATATTACAGTATATATATACTGATATATATATATATTACAGTATACAGTATATATATTGTCACAGATGGCTGGGTGCCATACCCAGCCGTGACACCTAGAAGGACCGGGAGAGGGAGTACACCTCCCCCAGGCCACAAGATGACAGCTGCCCTGGTTGCTACGGGGGTCAACACTATAGGGGCCCGTGACCACTGCCAGGGGGTGTTTACTGGATCCTAGAACCCTGGAAGCCAGCACTTCCGCCACACCAGGAAGTGCCAGCGGAAGTTCATCAAGGAGCACCTGGAGCATATCCGGGGAAGTATAAAAGGGGCCGTCTTCCAACAGTCAAAGAGACCTGGTGTCGGGAGGAAGCAGACAAGGCTTTGGAGAGTGGAGAGAAGGCAGCCTGAAGAGGACCAGTGAGAGGCCCGAGAGAGTGGTGTTTGGTGCTGGAGCACTGTGTGCTGTGCGGGACTGTGTTGAACATTGTAAATATTGTAAATAAATCATGTGTGGTGGACTTGAGAACAGTGTCTGTCTGTCTGTGGTCGGGCTGGCTTTCACTATATATATATATATATATATATATATATATATATATATATATATATATATATATATATATATATATATATATATATACAGTATATTGTGACAGATGGCCAGGGTTCATGCCTGGCCGGGACGCCCCTTCACCACGTCTGCCAGGGGGACAAGGGTGGGAAGCCCAGTATCTCCCCGTGGATGCTAGATGGCTGCCTCCCTGGGTTGCAGCGGTGCCTCGGACTCCCCCAGGGCTTCATGGAGATTGGAGTGTAGTGAAGCCCTATTGGATTCCGCAGGCGCTACCAAGGGGTGCTGCAGCAGAAGCTGCTGGCCCCTTTTGGGCACTGGTTTCGCCACACATGGAAGTGCAGCCGGATGTCGCCAATCAAGCACCTGGAGCACTTCCAGGTACCCAATAAAAGGGAGCCAGCGACCACCACTCAGCGGCCAGAGTTGGGTGAGAGGAGGACAAAGCTTGCTGAGGAGGAGTGGTGGTGCCAAGAGGAAGAAAGTGCTTGGTGTGTATTTGTATACTGTGCTTGGGACTGTGTTGTGGCTGGAGGGATTACGGAGAAGACTTGCCCTCCAGCTGAAGAAAAATAAAGTTTATTTTATTTTACCCGTGCCTCCCATGTGACTCTGTGTCGGGTCGGGCGCTATATAGCGTTCCTCTTACAGTATTATATATATACTAGACATTAAGCCCGTTACAATAACGGGTGCTAGAACAGTAGTCCATAAACATTAGTAGGAACAGTCTACTGTATATTAAATGGCAAGGGACCTTTTACCTCATTAAATTTTTTTCCGTACAATACCTGTAATTTTCTCTTGACAGTAATACTGGCTTTGCTGTCCGTAATATGCGTTTAATTTTCTGTCACAACAGTGGGCAATCAGCAGATTCTCCCCACCAACTGATGTAATGTGCATGAAAATAAATCTACTTTTAAAAGTCATTTTATTGTAATATCATGAAAATTTGTATATTTAGGAAAACCCCTTCAACGACTGACACTTTACACTTTACCGGGCCAAGCTTCTTAATTGCAAATCTGACATCCTCAGAGTGAACACTTGCACAACAATGGGGAAGCTGGTTTCCGCGTCTCAGTACCTGATTGGATTTTTCGTGTTTTATGTTTTAGGTCTTACCTCATTTACCAAAATCCGATTGGATCGGCCGCGCAATATTTCATAGGTCCCGCCCCCTCTGTCTTGTGTGACGCGTCAGGCGGCCTTTGAAGCACTGCACCGTGCCCTGCGCACGTGCACTTCACCAGAAGACACACACACACGGACACTGGATGCACAGACGGGCTTTATTAAAGAGGATGTACTGGGGGCTTCGTCCCCTTCCACTGAACGCACCCCAAGTAGATGCGGTTGTTCCTCCGAAACCCCTCTTAATCGGTGATAAATTGGGAAACAAATAACAGTTTTTTTTTTTTTTTTACCTCCTCTTTGCTAGATCAGCTGCTGGCTTGCTGCAGCTGTGTCTTGTGATCTCAAAGTCAAAGTGAACTTTATTGTCATCTCAACCATATACAAGTATACAGACAGATGAAATTGCGAAGCTCAGGGTCCACAGTGTAACAACATGACGTGCATATAATAAAAAATAGAATTAAAAATTTAAATTTAAAATTAAAACACAAACAAGACATTGTGCAAAGACAAGACAAAGAAGTAGCAGCAATAGTGACATGTAAGATATGTAATATAATAAAAAATAAATAATAGATATAGATAATACAGAAATTATCAGTGTATGGTAATAGTTGTTTAAGACATGTAAACAATGACAGGTCAGAATATTTCACAGCAGAAGGATAACAAGAGTGTCAAAATACTTAAAGGTCAGTATGAGATTTTCAGTTTTCTACATGCACACTCGTCTTTGCAGGAAAGTGGCTCGCATGTATAAACGTTCTATTTTTAGAGGTGGTTGAGGCCGTGTGGAAGGTCCCAGGGGTCCGCCTGGCGTGAAGGAGTCTAACAGCTTGGAGGTAAAAACTCTCCTGCAGCCTGGCAGATCTGGCTCTGATGCTGCAGTATCTTCTCTTGGATGGCAGAAGTGTGAAAAGTCCATGTGAAGGATGTAAGGGGTCCTGCACAATGCTGCAGGCCTTGTGGACACTGCGTTTGTAAAATATGTCCTGTAGTGAAGGGAAGGGAGAGGCACCCCAATAATGTTCTCTGCTGTCTTCACTATCCTTTGCAGGCGCTTGCGGTCGGATATGTTGCAGTTGCCACACTAGACAGTGATGCAGCGGGTCAGAACACTCTCAATGGTGCCTCTGTAGAACATGGTGAGGATGGAAGGGGGAAGACTTGCTCGCTTCAGCCACCTCAGGAAGTGTAGTCTCTGCTGGGCTTTCTTGATTAGTGATGAGGTGTTATGTGCACACTGAGGAACTTGGTACTCCTAACAGTCTCCACATCTAAACCGTTGATGCTGAGTGGGATGTGGGCAGGACGTGATTTTCTGAAGTCCATGATTATCTCTTTTGTCGACATTGAGAGATAGATTGTTGTCTTCACACCATGCAGACAGCTGTTCCACCTCATCTCTGTATGCTGTTTCATCATCCCTGGTTATCAGTCCCAGCACCGTCGTATCATCCGCAAACTTAACGTGATGATGTGGTTGGTGTTGTGTGTGGCTGTGCAGTCGTGAGTCAGAAGGGTGAACAGCAGTGGACTAAGCACACAGCCCTGCGGCACTCCAGTGCTCAGTGTGATGATGCTGGAAGTGTTGTAGCCCATCCGAACTGACTGGGGCCTCTCTGTCAAGAAGTCCAGGATCCAATTGCAGTGGGTGGTGTTCAGTCCCAACCTGCTCAGTTTTACAACCAGCTTTGGAGGGATGATTTTGTTGATGGCAGAGCTAAAGTCTATGAATAGCATCCTGACAAATGTGTCTTTTCTATCCAGATGTGTCAGGGAGAGGTGAAGGGCAGAGCATATGGCATCCTCAGTTGACCTGTTTGAGCGGTATGCAAACTGAAGAGGGTAAAGGGAGGCAGGGAGATTAGTCTTTATGTGTGACATGACTAACCTTTCAAAGCACTTCATTATTATTGGCGTGTGTGCAACTGGTCGGTAGTCATTCATCTGCATCTCATGCGGCGTTTCAAGCATTTAAAAGCCTGTACAGCAGCTGTCCTTTTGCCTCACTGCCTTGTCTCTCTTCTCCCCCAGACATTCTCTGCTCCTGTTGGGGGGTCCCACTCCAGAGGCGAGCCCCTATGAAGAGGAAGATTTTCTATTCTTTTAATTGAGAGACGGAACTGTCCCTTCCGACAACACACAGAGCTCGATTCACACCTGAAAGAGACTTATGTTTGTTTGAAGTGTTTGAATAACTGTCTCTAAAATCTACTGTGTATCTGGGGAAATCTGTGACCCAAGCGCGACAGTGTATGTGGATTTCACTTTCATCAAACAAGAAATCTTTTTAATTCTCGCAGATACACCTCTTCATTGGGAAGAAACACTACTTTTACCTGATGGCAACACAAATTAGATGATCTACAAGTCTCCGACTTAAAGTTTAAATCCGAACAATATATTCAATCTCTTTTCACGGTTCCGTTATTTCACCGAGTAATAATTTTTGTTTGTGCGTGTGTATATATTGTAGCAGTTGAGGTATCGATCCACCTCTTGAACCCTCAGGTACCACTCCAAACACCAGGTAAAAGTGCAAGACTTTATTTTCTTATAGTACAGTGCACCAAGCACCCTCCACTCCACACTACTCAAATAATAAACAAACCAATCACTAATCACAATACTCTCTCTCCTCCGCTCCCAGACACTTAGCCACCCTACCTCCCAGCTCAGCTCAGTGTACTGGGCTTTCCCAGAGTCCTTTATACTCCCTGACCCGGAGGTGTTCCTGTTCCATTACCCACAAGTCCTTATTCCTTCCGGGTCAGGGTAGAAGTCCTTTTCTTCAACCTGGAAGTACGTCATCTCTCCTGTTCACGTGACCAGGACGTACTTCCAGGTTATAGGACACATAGGAGTTCACGGGCCTCCCGACAGCGACTCCCGGTGGTCCCCAAGGTATCCAGCAGGGCTGTGTATAAAAACTACATAGTCCATGAGGCCCTGCTGGAATTCGGGGCACGTCCATGCTGTCGGGAGAGCTCCTCCTGGCGGCCTGGGGGTGAGGGCTGGAATATGAAGCCAGCAATCCATCACAATATATATATATATATATATATATATATATATATATATATATATAAGATAGATAGATAGATAGATATTGTGTGTATGTGTAAAATAATGATTACGTATTAATTCTGCTTACTTGTTTCTTATTTTGGTTACAATTAGCAAAAGGTTTTAACCTTCATTTTTAAATACTGTACTTTGAAAAGCATACCTATTGAAATTAATTTGAACATTTTGTGACCTTACAAGCAGGAAAGGAGGTATACGTACCTAATGAACTTTAGGCTACAAAAGATTAACATTATTCTTGCAATTTTCCATATTATTTCATTACTCCGGCTCAGCAAGGGCTTCTTTAACTTCTAAACTTTATAAATGAATCTCCAAAATGTAATATGTTCACTTTTGTTCTGCCAGTCTATTCCTGACCTGGTTCTTAGGCCGAGTCCTTGCTAGTGGTCCAAGTTGACTTGCTTTCTTGGTTAAAACTTCATCTAAGAGTAGTTCCAAGCACAGGTATGTTCAAATGTGTGCCTTGAACATATTATACATATTAATATTTTTTATATTGCATTATCTGTATTGGGCACTATCCCCTGGCACTTTTGTTTAGATATGGTGTCAACTGGAGCCTTCAGGTATGACAGTTTGAAAAAGATGTCCAATTTTCCTTAACATTAGAAATAACTAAGTGCATTTGCTTATGAGGAACTGATCAAAATATCTTCAGAATGTGGAAGCCATGCATTAATGTTGTTATTAGCAAGTGTGCAAAGCCTCTAGTAAGCCTTGGGAAACTGCGAGGTTGTGCCACATTGAGTCCTCCGATTTTTTTAAAGTACTTTTTTATTCTCTAAATGGGTGGGTGTGATGTCTGATTGATTCATTTTGTAAGTTACATTGTTGTAATACAGCTTATAAAGCCAGTACGAAAGGGTAAGTATTGAGTGGACCACCATGTGGTTTTCAGTCCAATGCTTTATCTGCTGGGTCATCATACCAGCTGTGCAAACTGTAAGAAAGAGGCAAGAGCTAAGAAAATAAAGTACAATTTCATCTTGTCTCTAACATGCTACAGTGAAGTGCAGTTAATATACAGTAACTGAAATACAATTTTATATTTATTTAAAAAAGTTTATTACTTCACATAAAGATCCAGTAAATAAGTCTTCCTTGTTTTAATCACTTCTAAGGAACATTAATATCTGAAAAAGCAATGGGCAACCCAGGCAATGAGGAATTGGCTTAATTTGAAGCTTTAGGCTTATTGCCATTGACTACTGCACCTCATTTTTTTTATTTTGTATTCCTTTATGACCTTCAGCTCTTCTGCTGGTGCTTCACATGCCAATGACAAGATGATGCCAAGTGAAGCTTGGTGACAGGGACGTCTGCCCTGTGTAGCACAGGGGTTTCTTTGTGTACTGAAACTGCAAAGAGCTTCACAGCATATGATTTATTCAAATGCTAATGAATTATACATTTCTGGTACTTTAGCAATTCATGTGAAAAATATTTAGGGGTCAGTTTGCCGTAATGTTCTGGTATGGCATTCCCAGTGGCTGAGGACAACTTTATTATTGCATTAGTAAAATTCTATGTCCTTAAAGGCCTTTTCTAGTTTTATATGTTTGATTATATAAATTTCATAAGCTATTCAGAAACCCCTTAAGCAAATTTTTTTTATAACAGATAATTTAACGCAGGCTGTAGATGTCCATGGATTCTGATAACAATTATTCCCAAAGCTACACTAAACACGTTCTCCTGTTTGTCTAATTGCTTGAGTTACGATTCACGTATTTCTTCATTTCTTTGTTGATTAGCCCATTATCTATTAGTAACTGTTCACTCTTTAAGATTTCAAGTCAAAGTTATTTCTTCATAATCTTCACAATCATGGTATATACTAGTTTGCCACATGAAACTGCATTGTAAAGTAAAACACATTTTACAATTTTTAAAAAAACTAGGGGGTTTTGCCCCCTGCTCGCTTCGCTCGCCAACCCCCGTGTTTGGTTTTCCGGATACACACTTTTAAGATTTCTTTTTCTTTGAAATGTTGCTATTTCATTAGTTTCACTTTTATTTTAGAACTTCGTTAAAAACAATATTTGGAATCTTTCGAGTCCCAACATGCTGAATCTTTTAAATTAGGTCAGTGAGACATGTGTTTAATGACTTTGTACCATAATTCAGGATAGGTTTCTCTGTTTGGAATTTCAGCACAGACAAAACAATTGACATCATCAGCAGTTAATAATTTTTTTTGCAAAGTAACCAATAAATGCATGTGAGGTAAACCCCGTTTTTGAAATTCTCTGACTTAAACTTTAAAGCCTTACAATATTTGCATACTTCTGACATATCACCTGTGTCCATATATTCGATCTCTATTCCTCGCTTTGTCCTGCTTTTTTTCAATGACACCTGGTCTGTGGTGATTATTTTCCCTTTTTCAAGTAATAATTTCTGTTTGTTTGCACTACTGCAATCTTTACTTTCTTTTTTTTTGATACTTTGTAATTTTCCTGCTTTCATATTCTTTAACTTTCTCCACATGTGTATCACACCATTTTTTTGAGCCTTTCAAATTCCACTGCTTTCAAAATCTCTAACCTGCTCTGCATGTGTATAGTGCCAGCGTTTTTGAACGTCTTTATGAAGTTCTACTTTGTCTTTTAATTCTGAGCCCGATTGGACGTGTCTTTTTGCAATTCCACTTGTTCTGGGCTGATTATTACTTTCCTTATTTTCTGAATTTGCACCTAGATTATTCTTTCTCTCCAACGCTTTTGAGTCTCTTTTCTCTGCGCTGCTCTTTCTTCTTCGCTTAGTCATTGATGTTTCATTTATAACATATTGTCCTTATATGCTTTATATACGCTGAGAGCCCTGGATCTGTATGTGCTCAAATCCTTTACACGACTGAATGTTTTGCTGCCCGTTGTCTTATTTGATATTGGTTGTAAGTAGGGCATGTCGTGCAAGAATCTCATGTTCTACGTCCCTGCGACACAGTCCTGGGTCAGTCTCTTGGCACAAAGTCTCATGTTTAAGGACCCCGCAAGATGCTTCGTGGCCAATCTCTTTCGTCTCGCGGGTCTTTGATCGCGTCTCGTCTCCCTAGTCTTTCTCTCCCAGGATTTTTTTTTTATAATAGAGAGATAACTAGTCTGCTCTCATGTGCTATAATGGACCTTATGGATAATGGGGTCCCATTATAAAGAAAAGCCTTAAAATTGACCAAATATATCAATTGTCAAGCCAAAAATGCTATTGATTATTGATCCATGTCTTCCGATTATACACATTGCAAAACAATATATATCCATGTCATTTTAAAAGGAATAAAAGCCAAAAAAAGCAAACTATGTGCAATTACTCCACTGCTCGTCATCCTCCATTGACTTGGAAAGTCATCGCCAAGCACTGCTATTGGTATAGTTTAATGTTGATGCTCAAATGTAAATTACTGTCACAATGAAACAATAATAACTGAAAAAGCCACATGATCGCTCACATTTTTTCACTCTACAGAGGCTTATTTCTTCATTTTGGAAATGTATTACCTGCTGCCTCCATGTGCTTCAGTGAGAGAGAAGTCTGAGCAGACACCCATCCATCCTCTTCTACTTATCTGAGATCGGGTCGCAGGGGCAGCAGCTTGAGAAGAGATGCCCAGACTTCCTTCTCCCCAGCCACTTCTACTAGCTTTTCTGGGGGAATCCCAAGGCATTCCCAGGCCAGCCAAGAGACATAGTCCCTCCAGCATGTCCTGGGTCTTCCCAGCCACTTCACACTCGGCTGCGAACCAATCCAGAGAGAGCTGAAGATCACGGCCTGATTAAGCAAACAGGACAACATCATCTGCAAAAGGCAGTGACCCAATCCTGAAGCCACCAAACCAGACCCCCTCAACACCTTGGCTGCGCCTAGAAATTCTATCCATAAAAGTTATGAACAGAATCGTTGACAAAGGGCAGCCCTGGCAGAGTCCAACTCTTACAAGAAACAGGTTCGACTTACTGCCGGCAATGCGGACCAAGCTCTGACACTGGTTGTACAGGGACTGAACAGCCCTTATCAGGGGGTCTGATACCCCATGCTCCCCAAGCACCCCCCACAGGATTCCCCGAGGGACACGGTTGAATGCCTTTTCCAAGTCCACAAAACACATGTATATTGGTTGGGCAAACTCCCATGCGCCCTACAGGACCCCGCCAAGGGTGTAGAGCTGGTCCCATGTTCTGCGACCAGGACGAAAACCACACTGTTCCTCCTGAATCCGAGGTTTGACTATCCGATGGACCCTCCTCTCCAGGACCCCCAAATAGATTATTCCAGGGATGCTGAGGAGTGTGATCCCTCTGTAGTTGGAACACACCCTCTGGTCCCCTTTCTTAAAGAGGGGGACCACCACCCCGGTCTGCCAATCCAGAGGCACTGTCCCTGATGTCCATGCGATGTTGCAGAGGTGTGTCAACCAAGACAGTCCTACAACATGAGCAGACACGCAGCATGCAATCAAGTGACAGGAACTGAGCAGACGTTATAGGCATTCCTCTTCCTAGCCCCCTTATCCAGGAGAGGGTCATGGGGCAGCTTGGCCTATTAAAGCATTGGACAGGGTGCCAAGCAGACAAATGAGCAAGAAATGTATCCTGACCACATGAAAACAGTACCAAGAATTGCTGATATAATTTATTACTTTCAATTTACGTTCGTTATCACAAACATATCTGAAACATGGAAGGAAATATTCTTAAACTGAAACCTTTGCTACTTCATGGTGGACATCTTCGGTAGGTTTTAAGGCTACCCATTGACTCCATTATAAAATGCAAGAAGTGGTCATTTTTTTAAATGTACTAAATATTTTTCACTTTAGAACACAGTTTCTTATGGCAAACTAATATATACTGTGGTTGAGAGGAAATAACTTCAACTTGAAAAATAACCTATCCTTTAAAAGGTGTGCAGGCCAATTTTTTTTTTAATTGCTACAATTGTCCTGAGGGGGGCATTAAGTGCGTGCGTATGTGCCAGTGGCCCGCATGTGTGTGACGCTGGTCCGGAAAATGTTAACAGTACAGTACACTGAATGCTCCAACTGCTGCTGACTGTCTCTGGTGATTTAGGCATCCTGCGAAAAGCATGGTGAGCACAGTGGAGAAGAAATACATCACTATAGATACTTTGGCTTCAGGCTTCCATCACTTGCAAGTTTAAAAAAACTAAATGACCACCAAAGACTGGGCAATGTCCACCAGAATTAAAGCGAGAAGGGCTTTGCTGTGTGAAGGGAGAAGATGAGAGGTTATATATGAGCAGGATAAAATTACTCTTGCCACATAAGCCAGTAAAACATGTAGTAATTAAAACAAACAAACAATGAAAAGAAATAAATAGACCCTAAAGATAAAAAATGAAAATGATTACCGTCCACATCTAGTGTTATCGCATCGTTCATAAAAGTATCTCTGTCTTTACTGAAACGCACAAAAATGCATATCATGGTGGCCTTCGACCTATACTGGACATGCGCACATTAGCAGCAAACTCCTTGAAGCTTCCAGGTAGTGAAAAACGTAGCATCCCGTGAAAACAGAATTCCTGTGGGCTTTATTTCAAAACTGTCAGTACAAGCAGAACACTGATAGCGTGTTTATACCATAGAAAAAGAGAAACAAATTCTTTAGGAAACTGGAGCAAATTACTCTTATATCACTGTAATGTGCTGAATTTATCAATCTTCAGAACAGAAGACGGTCATCTTGTTAATAAATAAAAACAAAATAATTGTTAAAGCTACCCTTAAAAAGTGTTTAGCCATAGACTCATTCGCAACCGATTGATTATAAGCAGTCCACAGAAATCTGAGCACATCTTGTAGCAAAGAACATTTGTAAAAATAACTCAGTCAATCTATCGATAAAGAATTTGTGTCTGTATCATCACTTTACTACATTGTGCTTTCACATCTCTGCCTGTCTCTGCATTCTACACCCATCAATTCTTCAAGCGCCTTGTTATTAATTTTGTAAGGGGCAGAAAGCACCCCTTCTTATTGAACAGATTAAGTTTAAATAATTGACGTTGATTAGAGGCTGTCAACAGTTATTTACAATCTAATTTTCATGGGGCTTTACATTTTTCACTACGATGGTAATGCTGCTGACTGTGAAATTATCGCAAAACTGTAGCAACCCCTAAGTAATTTTCTTTTTACACTTGTATGCAAGCATTAAAACTTTACGAAATGCAATTTAAATGCATGCAGGTAAGCAGCAGAACAAGCACAATGAAAAGCAACTTATTTATGCCTGCTATGTTGGAAAATGTTTTTCTTCTATCAAGGGTGAGCAGTCAGGGAATGAGCTATACTTGTACAGGATCCAAACAGGGAAGGGCTACAAGTACAAAATAAGTTTGAACCAATAAGAGCACACTTAGAGTATCATTTTCAGAAAGCAGCTATGAAGAGAATGAAAAATGGGAAGTCTGTTGGTCCAGATGTCTTACCTGTGGAAGCATAGAGGTGTTTAGGACAGATGGCAATGGAGTTTCTAACCAAATTTTTTGTAATGCAATCTTGAAAAGTGAGAGGATGACTGACAAGTGGAGAAGACGTGTACTGGTGCCGAATTGCAGAACTGCAGTAACTACATAGGGATAAAATTGATGAGCCACAGCATGATGTTATGGGAAAGTGTAGTGGAAGCTAGGTTTTGAAATCAGGTGATGATTAGTGACCAGCAGTATGGTTTCATGCCAGGAAAGATGTTCTACAGATGCTGATGGAGAATATAGAGAAGGTGAAAATGAGTTGCATTGTGTGTTTATGGACCTGGAGAAAGCATATAACAGGGTGCCTATAGAGGAGTTATGGAATTGTATGAGGACGTTGGGAACAGCAGAGAAGTATGTAAGAGTGGTACAGGATAAGTATGTACGAGGGAAGTGTGACAGTGGTGAGGTCTGAGGTAGGAGTGATGGAGCCTTTTCTCTGAGCCCTTTCTTATTTACAATGGTGAGGAACAGGTTGACAGACAAGATTAGCCAGGAGTCCCCATGGACTATAATGTTTGCAGATGACATTGTGATTTGTAACTAGAGTAGGGAGCAGGTCGAGGAGAGGTGGAGATGTGCTCTAGAGAGGAGAGGAATGAAAATCAGTAGAACCAAGACCGAAAACGTGTGTGAATGAAAGGGATGTCAGAGGAATGGAGTGAATGCAGGAAGTAGAGCTGGCAAAGGTGGAATACTTGCAGGATCAACAGTAGAGAGTAATGGAGACTGTAAAGGAAAGGTTAAGAAGAGAGTGCAGGCAGGGTGAAGAGGGTGGAGAAGAGTGTCAGGAGTGATTTGTGACAGATGGGTACCAACAAGAGTGAAAGGGAAGGTCTACAGGACGGTAGTAAGACCAGCTATGTTATATGGGTTGGATATGGTGACACTGACCAGAAAGAAGGAGACAGAGCTGGAGGTGGCAGAGTTAAAGATGCTAAGATTTGCATTGGGTGTGACAAGGAAGGACAGGATTAGAAACAAGTACATTAGAGGGTCAGCTCAGGTTGCATGGTTTGGAGACAAAGCTAGAGCGGTTAGATTGCGTTAGTTTGGACATGTGCAGAGGAGAGATGCTGGGTATATTGAGAAAAGGACGTTATGGATAGAGCTGCCAGGCAAGAGGAAAAGAGGAAGACCTAAGAGGAGGTTTATGGATATGGTGAGAGAGGACATGCAGATGATGGGTGTGACAGAGCAAGATGCAGAAGACAGGACGATATGGAAAAAAATGACCTGCTGTGGCAACCCTTAAAGAGAGCAGCCAGAAAGAGAAGAAAGTTTTTGGAAAATTACATTTACGTTCGTCCATAATGAAATGAAGTATATGGCTCTGTAGACCATTTTTGAAAGTCTTCATTTTCAGGGGTTGAAAATGCAGACAAATATATGCATTTTTAAATAAACTCGGGGGCTCTGCCCCCTGCTTGCTTCACTCGCCAACCCCTGGGTGGGCGCTATGCGCTAGCCACTTCATGGCTCTGCCGCTTGCGTATGGGGAAGCGGATGTACAATTTAAACAGATTGTTATTTTCATGGGAATTGTTACATATGCATAATAGAACTAACCATTTTACATTACAATGAGTAATTAACCATAGTAAAAAATAGTAAAACGTAATAAATTAAACAAAAAAATCATGTTTCATGTTGCGTTAGAGGTATTCGTTGTGTTATACGTATTTCGTTCCATTTGGCTTTGAAATTAACACACAAATACTTTTTAAACTTACACTTTTACTGTAAAACTTCAGTAAAAACAATATTTGGAATTAGCTTTTCATCAATATTACACTGAATTTTGATTCCATGTTTGGACTTACATTGTGACAACGCAACATATAACTGCCCATGAGTGAATATCGTTTGTTTCTTTTTCTAATGTTTGTTCCTGTTGTTAATTGTCATAGCAAAAGCTATTCTTTTTCTTTTTTAAATTTTTTATTGATTTTATTGAAATCACACAACATTCCATACAAATACATCAATTTTACAAGAATAGGATTGAAAACAAATCAACCCCCACCCCTAAGAAAGAGAGCATGGCCAGCAGAATAAAATTTAAACCTAGTAAAAATAAGCAAATAGATAGAGTAATAAAGATAGAGTAATAAGTGAATATAGATAAATGGAGAAGACAAAAAAAAAAAAAAGGGTGAGAATCTGCTTCCTCAGTGCTTTAAAAGCTTATCTAAAATGTTATTGATTAGATCCTGCCAGGTTTGGAAAAATTTCTGCACAGATCCTCTAAGTGAGAATTTTATTTTTTCCAATTTCAAATAATATATAACATCAGTTACCCACTGACTTAAAAGGGGAGAGTTAGGATTCTTCCAGTTGACCAAGATAAGTCTACGTGCCAATAGTGTAGTAAAGGCAATTACAGTTTGTTTGTCCTTCTCTACTTTAAGCCCCTCTGGAAGTACACCAAACACAGCTGTTAGTGGATTAGGATGGATTGTGACACCAAGGCTGTCTGAAAGGCATTTAAAAATCTTGGTCCAAAATGATGTTAGTTTGGTGCAGCAAAAGCTATTCTAATGGCAAACTATAAACGTTTTAATTTGAATGGCATATCAAGATCTCCTTTGGTGTCTAATGTTATCCGCAGATGTACTACATTACCTTTCTTGTCACCCGTTATAATTTTACATTAGAATTGTTTGACCAATTTTGAATACAACTAATCTTGTCCTATTGCATAGCCCATCACTCATTCATAAATTACGCAATAACATTATGATACATCCTTCTTTCAACAGCAATTTGGCCGGTGGAAGACCAGACGGTGTTAATGGTTGTAGATATTCTACGGGATATTGTAAGTTGATGTTTTCATCTTCTGCACAATCACAACCAACTATGTCAGCATAGTCTATTGATACGCATTTAACCAATTTGCTGTGTAACCAATCAACAATTTTTGCGTAAATTCATTTGACTTCATCGTTTCTCGGTGCTAGGATTGCCCGTGTACTCGTTTCTTCTGTTGATAACCCTTTGGGATGAAATTCTTCAATAAGATTTGGACATAATAATTCTTCCTTTATTGGGAACTTAAAGTGAGGAAAACATAAAAATTTAGAAGAGCTGAGAGCGCAGGAACTGTGTCTGACAAAAGCATTCATGGGAATGAGAGGTGAGAGGAACGTGGGCGTGGGCCGTTAACTGGAAATGGTTGAGAGAAGGGCGGGATCCCCTTTTCCAATTTGAAAAAATCTCTTGACAATAGTCTTGTCTCGTCTCAAGATTTTCTTTTACAATAGAGAGAAATAGATTAGTGTGGACGTGTTCATAGCTGAGACACAGTTAAACCTCATACCCTTCTAATATGGTGTTGATCTGACATTTGACCCGTCACACATGTGACCTCGACCAATCCGGTATCCGTCAATAAGGGCGCGCACATAAAGGCGACCTTCAAAAGGGCGACCTCAATTGGGCGCGGCGAATAAAAGCGCACGTAAATAAAAGCGATCTTCAGAAGGGCGACCTCAATTGAGCGCCGAGTAAATGCGCGCGCAAATAAAGGAGCGCTTCAAAAGGGTGACGTCAATTGGGCGCAGCGAATAAAGGCAAACGCAACAAAATTACAGAAAATTTATTAGATAAAGGCAATGATTGAACGTATAAAAAGGTGAAAGCAAGAATATTAAAACATCCAATTAATTAATGCATGAACTTCTAACGAACTACTTCTAACGAACTATATCTAAAGCTCTCTATATTTCGTTGTTTTCAAAATTACAGAAAATTCGATTAAGGCAATGACTGAACATATTTCGTTGTTTTCAAAATTACAGAAAATTAGATTTAAAACTGCCATCTGCGGGATATATCCGGCATCGTAGCGTTATTGCTGACGCCTTTCTGCCGGAATTATCCGGCACATTTGCCTGTGGTTATGTGAATGCCTGGCGCGTAGTATAACTGACAGTTTGGCGTGGGTATTATTACTACATTGTATTTCGACAACTCTGCGGTTGTATTGGCCGCTCACGTGATGTGATTCGAAAGTGAAAGCTGTGAATATGGCGAAACGTAAACTGACTTCAAGTGAGGTTTTGCAGGCGATTTTGGACAATAATTCTGATCATGATTGTAGCAGTTCTGAAGAAGATTTTAGCGACAATGATGATCAGCAACGTGCGCTGCATGATACTGTGAATGACGACGCATCGGATGATGGCGATGAGTGGGTGTATCCCCAGCATCTCAACTGGACTGCTGCCCGTTATCTGAGCCAGATAAGAAAGATCCAAACCGTGACCGCTTGTTCAAGCTACGTCCTTTGATTGACCATTTATTTGAAACATTTCGATCTTCCCCATCAGCCTTTGGAATGTACATGACCGAGCGATCAACGATCTCCCAAAGACCAATAATTCCGTTGAAGGATGGCACCGGGCATTTTCATCCTTGCTGGGAGCGTGTCATCCAAGTATCTGGAGATTGATCGAAGGCCTTAAGAAAGAGCAGAGCCTTACTGAGCTGCGTCTTGAACAGCTCGTTGCAGGTCAGCCAATTCCAAAGCCAAGAAAGACCTACAGAGACACTTCGGAGCGAATTAAATTAATTGTCCTTGATTATGCTAATAGACCGCATCTCGAATATCTACGTGGCATTGCACATAATCTACAGCTTCAAGTGTAACTTGCTTTCACCTTTTTATACGTTCATTCATTGCCTTTGATCTAATTTTCTGTGCTTTTGAAAACAACGAAATATAGAGACCTTTAGAAATAGTTCGTTAGAAGTTCATGCATTACTTAATTGGATGTTTTAATATTCTTGCATTCACCTTTTTATACGTTCAATCATTGCCTTTATCTAATAAATTTTCTGTAATAATTTTGTTGCGTTTGCCTTTATTTGCTGCGCCCAATTGACGTCACCCTTTTGAAGCACTCCTTTATTTATGCGCGCAGTTTTTCGGCGCTCAATTGAGGTCATCCTTTTGAAGCTCGCCTTTATTAACGTGCGCCTTTATTCGGCGCTCAATGGTGGTCGACCTTTTGAAGATCGCTTTTATTTATGTGCGCTTTTAATAGCCGCGCCCAATTGAAGTCGCCTTTTTGTGCGCGCCCTTATTGACTAGAACCGACCAATCCTGCATTCCACCTGTAGGTGTGGTTGGGAAAAATGCAATCCTGCCTGCACACGTCGGTAGACTGGTAGGTGGTGTTGCTTCTAAAATGCTTTAGCTGAGACAAGAAATAACATGAACAATACATTTTTGAAAATGATGGTTAATGAAACATCATTCATCATAGAGTGAATTGTGACTTTAAAACACAAGTTTATTTTAGCTTTCAGTCCAGGGACATTTTTGTTGCACACAATGTGTTTAGATGAGCACACAAAACTGGGAAAGGGTGAGTATCCCCGTTAAGACAGAAACCTGGTTTCTTAAAAACATCTGTTAAGATGTGTGAGTAAGCCTTTGGAGTTCACCTATGGGAAAATGCTCCGACATCATTAAAATGTGCAATAAAGAGTTAAATGTCGTCACCTGCTGCTGTGAATCCAAAAATAACCAGACGTCTGTGATAATTTTCTTATGTTTTTAAAATGTGTCTTTTTATAACCTCGATAATTCACGGTATCGACACTGGCCACGCTGTTTTAACATATCTGTAGCAAATTACGTTTAACACATTACCCCCAGCACTACTCCATAGATTGTGCTGCTGAGTTTAGCACTGTACGTTCAGCTCATCAATATAAAGGCAGAGAAAAAACAAGTCCCCATCGCCTGCGGAAAAGTCTCAGGTTCAAACACAAGACACAGAAATGGCCGGAGAGAGCATATTTGCGTGCGCTGTTGGAGTGAATTGTGATGAGCAAACCACTCAGTAGGGATGGGTGGATCGATACTTAAGTATCAATGCTTCTGATCCTGACCTTTTAATTTAAACATTGATTTTCATATTAAAACTATTGATATTACACATTGCAAGTTTATTATAAACTGTTTTTAAAAAGCGTTTGATGGTGAGAACATGATTAAGTTGAATATGTCGTGTTGTGTAAAACAGGAGCTGCTTTTCCTTCCGTGTTTTTCATTGGTCTAAATTTACACTGGCAGTGCTGTGGTCTGCCAACCAAAACAGTAGAGCTGTTTATTTGAGGCAATGGCAGAAAGAAAGGAAAGCGTTGTTTGGAGTTATTTTACTCCACTGAGTGAACAATAATGAAGCAAAATGTGATACGTATCAGAAGACTGTGTGTTATTGCGGCAACACCACAAATCTATTAAAACACATAAAAGTCAGTCACATTGACGAACACGCGGAGTTAAAACAGAGGCGATCAGAAGAGTGCACAGACACTCGGGCTGCAGTCTACTCTTAAAGAAGCCTTCCATAAAGGCAGGCAGTGCCCAGGCATCTTAAGTATTGTAATATGATGTCAGGTTGTTATAATTGCTTTTAATAGAAAATAATCAAGGTCTGTTTTTAGGGAGGAGTATATTACATTTTAGCTTGATGAATGCGGATATACTTAGAACACATTTTCAAACTGAATATATTTATTATGGCGGCACGGTGGCGCAGTGGGTAGCGCTGCTGCCTCGCAGTTGGGAGATCTGGGGACCTGGGTTCGATTCCCGGGTCCTCCCTGCGTGGAGTTTGCATGTTCTCCCCGTGTCTGCGTGGGTTTCCTCCGGGGGCTCCGGTTTCCTCCCACAGTCCAAAGACATGCAGGTTAGGTGGATTGGCGATTCTAAATTGGCCCTAGTGTGTGCTTGGTGTGTGGGTGTGTTTGTGTGTGTCCTGCGGTGGGTTGGCACCCTGCCCAGGATTGTTTCCTGCCTCGTGCCCTGTGTTGGCTGGGATTGGCTCCGGCGGACCCCCGTGGCCCTGTGTTCGGATTCAGCGGGTTGGAAAATGGATGGGTGGATATATTTATTATGTCCATTTTGTTAAAAAATAATATCTATCTATCCATTCATCCATCCATTATCCAACCCGCTATATCCTAACTACAGGATCACGGGGGTCTGCTGGAGCTAATCCCAGCCAACACAGGGCGCAAGGCAGGAAACAAACCCCACTGCAGGGCACACACACACACCAAGCACACACTAGGGACAATTTAGAATTGCCAATGCACCTAACCTGCATGTCTTTGGACCGTGGGAGGAAACCGGAGTACCCGGTGCATAAACATTAGTAGGAACAATCAATATTAAATGGCAAGGGACCTTGACCTCATTCTGTTTCGTCTTAATTTTTTTTTTGTCAAAAATATTTTTGCAAGAAGCCTAAAGTAAAATAATAATAAAAATAAAATAAAAACGTATATGACAATACAGTAAGTATAATTAATATTACATTTATCCTCTCCTGTGTGGCTGTTGATTGATGTGTTGTGTCTGTTTGAAGATCTCCTATCCTGCCCCTCTTTATTTTAGCTTGCTGTGGCGTCTCTCCAGCAAGTACTTTGCAGTTCCCCAGCAAGTATTTTAATCTGTGCTGGTGTGCAGCTGATTATTGTATGTGTGGCGTCTCCCTAGCAACGGCTTTTATGTGCGCGGCCGCAAGTACCCAATCAGCACTCACCCCAGCAATGATGTCCTTTATTACGCATGCGCACTTCACCAGAAGACACACACTCAGACACATGGACGCACACAGGGATTTTATTAAAGAGGATACTAGGGGGCTTTCCCCCCTGCTCGCTTCGCTCACCAACCCCCCCAGCCTGCGCTATGCGCCAGCCACTTCACGTCTCTGCTGCACTCGTATGTGGATTTCACTTTCACCAAACAACAAATCTTTTAATTGTCGCGGATACACCTCTTCTTTGGGAAGAAACACTACTTTTCCCTGATGGCAACACGAATTAGATGATCTACAAGTCTCCGACTTAAAGTTTAAATCCAAACAATATATTCGATCTCTTTTCGCTGTTCCATTATTTCACCCAGTATAATAATTTCCGTTTGCACTAATGCGATCTTTACTATTATTTTTTGGGACTTTCGAATTTTAGTACTTTCATTATCTCTAACCTGCTCTGTGCATGTGTATCGCACCAATGTTTTTGAACCTCTTTACAACGTTCTACTTTGTCATCTACTCTTTGTCTTTTATTTCCGGCCCCGGGCATGGTTAAATCTCTTGGCACAAAGTCTTGTCTCGTGGGACATGAAAGTATCTATCTGAAAAAGTCATGTCTTGTCCCAGGCTAAAGTCTTGTTTCATCCCAGGATTTTTTTATCATAATAAAGATACACAGGGTCCTCGGGTTACAACATCTCGACATACGACGTTTCGAGTTTATAACACTCATTCCCATAAAAACTTAAAAAAAAATTGAGACGTGAGAAGGAATAAAGATAAGGATTTTTTTTTACACTTATTTTCTCTGTACAGTGTACAATACAGTATATTTATGTCCTTTTCCTTTTTCTGTGGCTTATTTGTGTTTTTATGTTCTAGATTATGATTTTGCAAATGTGTTAGGATAGGTAAGGGACTTAGGCTAGGGTGTGTTTCGACTTACACCAAAATTCGGGTTACAGCTCTGTTGTAGGAAAGGAACTGTGTCGTAACCCGAGGACCCCCTGTATGTATATATATACACCTAGATGTACATGATGTACTAGATGTACACGTTGTGGGCGGGGAGGAGGAGGCTGAACGCACGCTAAGGAGATGCGGTCTGATCAGCTGGTGGCTGTCTACTAGCTGCTACTGAGCTGCGTGATCTGCATGTTGTGCTGCGCGTCGATCATTTAAAAGCCTGTACAGCAGCTATCCTTTTGTCTCACTGCCTTATCTCACGGGACGTTAAAGTGTCTCTGAGAAAATCACGTATCCTCTCCTTCCAAGCCTTCCAAGATTTTTTATTTATAATAGAGAGATGTGTATTGTGAGATACGCCCGAACTCCACCAGACAGAGACCACTGCTTTATAAAAAAGCACACGTTTATTTCTTCTAAACACAGTGCCACACAGCACACAGTGCTTCCCAGCACTAAGCACATCTACTACGAGCCTTTCTCTCACTGTCTGTGGGCTGCCTTTCCTCTCTCCTGCTCCCACTCCCGACTCTAGCTCCCAGACTGTAAGAAGGCGGCCCCTTTAATGTTCACCCGGACGTGCTCCAGGTGCTCGATGATGCTCTTCAGGCAGCACTTCCTGGTGTGGCAGAAGTGCTGCTCTTGCACCCGGATGCACTCCGGGCGTACCTGGAAGGGTCTTCCTCTATCTTCCCGGGTGTGGCGGAAGTGAATGTTTCCCGGGCTCTCTGAGGCTCAGGGCGCCCCCTGGTGGTGGCCATGGGCCCCAATGGGCTTGAGCCTCCTTGCTCCTTTCTCGTGGTCCCCTCAAGGTCCAGGGCGGTCATATACAACACTTCCCGGTCCTTCCAGGCATCCCGGCTGGGTCTGTCCCCCAGCCTCCTGTGACAGTATATATGTATATAATTTCTGATTGCATCAGAAATTGTGGGAGATGAATCCAAAGCTGAAAATAATTTTATTTAATCATATTTCAATGTCCTCACAGCTTTGTTGTGATGTGTGCACTATTCTAAGCTTCTATTTGTATGACTTTTGTTTATATTTAACCTTTTTGAAATTTTATTTATTGTCAAAATTCAATAGAGGGTTACTATTATTATTATTTGTGAATTACTTATTTTGGTGCTCTGCGGTGGGCTGGCGTCCTGCCCAGGATTTGTTCCTGCCTTGCGCCCTGTGCCGGCTGGGATTGGCTCCAGCAGACCCTGTGTTGGGATATGAAGGGTTGGACAATGACTGACTGATCGGCTAACTTATTTTGGTGCTTGCCTTTTATACTTTTTGTATTGTTTGGTGGTTAGAGTAGTTACACAGTTATGATACTGTTCTAGATTTTAAACTATAATATAGCTTCTTGTTGTTTTTGAAGTGAATGAATCAAAGAATTTCAAAGATTCGAATCATTTTGGGAACTGAACGAAATGAATCGCATCACTAAAAAGAATCATTTTGCACATCACTAATTGACCGACTACACTCTTCTAGTTCCAGTTCACTAAATTGCATACCAGGCAAAATAAATAGCTACTGAAATAAGAAAAAAAAATCCTTCCAGCAAGTTACGTAATTCGTCCGAATAGATTACAAACGGATTTTTGTCTGACACCTACGGTGCTCCGTAGAAACCCATTACATATTATCTGTAGTTTGCATCTCCACTCGTACAGGAGTACAGCACGGCAAAAATTTGGCATAACTTCGCGATGCATAGTGGCGAGCAAACTACGTTCGTGGTTCTTACGAAGAGTTTGAGAGGGATGAACAGCAAACATCGTCTCAGACTAATTATTAAGTCAGAGTCCAAGCATATGCATTTTCTTATCCTCACCTGACCGCCCTAGACAATCGGTGCGTTGGCATGCGCATTAATACCCCAGTTACTCACAGAAACTTGGTTTCTAAAATGTCATGTAAACTGTTATTTTGGATAGTGAAACCGGGCTAACAGAAGTAGATTTCTCCGTGCAGTTAGGATTTTGTAGTCTGCGCATTTCCGCTACATTCGGTTTGCCTGCTTGCGCATGTGTTAACATCGCGAACGTATCAGCAGCCGCAAGCAGGAGACAGTGGAACCGTCCGCAAAATAAATTTCCTTAGACAAATGTTTGAGCGATCGCTTTATAACTTCTGGGGGGTATTTTTCGTACGTTGCTTAAATCATCCGAGATCAGGTGCCTCATCTTGGATAAATTAATTCCAGTGACATTCATCCGGGATAGGTCGGTTTTTCAAACGCAGCCGTGTATTAGATTAGTCGAGCTGGATCTAATCATCTGAGATGAATGTATGCGCCCGTGCTGAGTGAAAAGCCCATATATATTGAGTCTAGAAAACATGATCAGCAAGTCTTTGATAGGCTGTAACAAAATGACAAAAGACGGGCGCATTTTTTTTTTTCCACACAAGCGGAGCAGGACCTTTTTTTCGAAGGACATGAAGAATTTCTAGATTTAATATGCACAAGGGGTAACATTGCAAAAGCAGCCCAGACCAGAAAAGACAGCTGGCAAAAAGTGGCCGACAAATTAAACGCTAAGTAGTGTGTATTGTACTTACTGAATGCAGTGTTTCATTTCCTATGTGTCAGATTAATTATTATTTAATATGTCATAATTCCAGATCAAACGTGAGCACAAGGAGAACATGGGAACAGGTTAAAGTGAAGTACAGTGATCCCTCGCTATATCGGGCTTTGCCTTTCGCGGCTTCACTCTATCGCGGATTTTATATGTAAGCATATTTAAATATATATCGCGGATTTTTTGCTGGTTCGCGGATTTCTGAGGACAATGGGTCTTTTAATTTCTGGTACATGCTTCCTCAGTTGGTTTGCCCAGTTGATTTCATACAAGGGACGCTATTGGCAGATGGCTGAGAAGCTACCCAACTTACTTTTCTCTCTCTCTCTCTCTCTCTTGCGCTGACTCTCTCTGATCCTGACGTAGGGGGTGTGAGCAGGGGGGCTGTTCGCACACCTAGACGATACGGACGCTCGTCTAAAAATGCTGAAAGATTATCTTCACGTTGCTACCTTCTGTGTGCAGCTGCTTCGTGAAGCGACATGCTGCACGGTGCTTCGCATACTTAAAAGCTCAAAGGGCACGTATTGATTTTTCACTGTTTGTTTTTCTCTGGCTCTCTCTCTCTTTCTCTGCTCCTGACGGAGGGGGTGTGAGCTGCCGCCTTCAACAGCTTTGTACCGGCGGTGCTTCGCATACTTAAAAGCCAAACAGCCCTATTGATTTGTTTGCTTTCCTCTCTGTTTCTGACAGCCTGTGCTCCTGAAGCGCACTCCTTTGAAGAGGAAGATATGTTTGCATTCTTTTAATTGTGAGACAGAACTGTCATCTCTGTCTTGTCATGGAGCACAGTTTAAACTTTTGAAAAAGAGACAAATGTTTGTTTGCAGTGTTTGAATAACGTTCCTGTCTCTCTACAACCTCCTGTGTTTCTGCGCAAATCTGTGACCCAAGCATGACAATATAAAAATAACCATATAAACATATGGTTTCTACTTCGCGGATTTTCTTATTTCGCGGGTGGCTCTGGAACGCAACCCCCGCGATGGAGGAGGGATTACTGTACAAGAATATACTTCAAACTGGTAAATATTGGTATATAGCTATTTAAAGAATTGTTGACATAAATAATCATATATAATATAAAAAACATTAATTTTAAAGCTAATAAGAAGGCAGACAAGCAAAAAACAGCTGGAGGTCCACACGGTCCAGACCTAACCCCTGCAGAAGAGTTGGCTCTCCAGCAAAATGCCCATCGCCCTGTTTCTGAGGGCATTGCAGGGGGAAGCTCCTCCTCAGAACCAGTGGCAGGATGCAGTGGTCACTTCATTTCAGGTAAAGAATGGTCATTGCATATATTTGTCCTCCATATGTGCCATATAGCACTCTTTTTTGTTGGGTCAGTTGCAGGGAATGTCATATCCCTTGAACCTGTGTCTGACCAACGAGATATTGACGAAGGTCAAATATTTGATGAAGACACTGTGTCTGATTATTCATCAGGAGGAGAGGTACATTTTCCAAATAATGTTTGATCAAACTCCACTGTGATCAGTCCCATGTGCCCCAATCACGTTTGGAAATCCTGGTAATGAGAATGTTAGGCTGATTGTGGGATTCTTCATGGAACTGTGGGTGTTTTAGCCTGTGTATTACCTACCTGCAATGGCATGAAACGCCTCTTTTATTGTCTGCACACGCAGGTGTCCAGGAAACACTATGAAAACCTGATGGAAATGTTTCAGAGCCAAACGAATTGCCTGGCAAACTGCACTTTTAGTTAGATTTTCCGCATCGCCTACAGTATATAAAAAAGTGCCGCTTGTAAAAAACCTCAAAGCAATGCCTACTGTCTGTGTGGTTGTGAGAGCCCGACTTGCCCGAGTTTGACTTCGAATATAAGGTGCTAATAAATCATTGAGGTACAATATTCCCCCTCGGCTAAAGCGATATCTTTCGAAAAGAATTTCCTCCAGGAGCAATAAAGGATCTTGCCGATCGCGCAAACCCCTCTCTATATGAAATTCTCGTTTTATAATTTGCACACCAATATCAATTGGTCGCTCATTCATGAACGGCGAAGCCCTGACTGGATGACTTCCACGCACCGTCACTGATCACGTGTGTAAACCAATCCTGCTCCGAGCAGGTTTGAGGATTAGGATGTGTTGCTATGACAACACTTCCAGCAAGACTTTCGAAAAACCGACAGATCCAGGATCAGGCCAAATCGTCAACAATTACATCCGGCTAAACGACTAATCCACGTACGAAAAATACCCCCGAAATGATCCGTCTCAACATATCAAAAATCGCTAACGTGTTCCCATATGTGACGTTAGCGCCCTCTTCTGGGGTTTCTTGTTAACATAGTTGCTAATTGAAGTTTGCTTCAGGCCCCCACGAATCAATACAACAGTTAAAGTGACTGTCGCCATACTGACGAGCAACATAGTCACTGAGTTATAACAGAGGGTCAAGTTATATAAGAAATCAAAATTTTAAGGCACTGGTTAACGTCGTGCCTAATTGTTTTCAGGATTTTCTTGACAATAACAGCAAACTCTAATAATCCAAATTAACCGTGCACGACTTGTTATATTCCTCCGGGTCCACTCGCATCTTTGCTTCTGCCCACTGTATCCCGATGTTGCCTTTCTATTTCGTTTTGTCCATTTTTGTTTCTTTACATATACGAAGGGAAGTCGTATGTGGGCTAGTAATCTCACAGTGCTTGTGACATTTGGGGAATTAACACTTCCATGATTAACTCGCATAAGATAATACACCTCTGCCCATTTCTGCTCCATTTCCGCTGATGATACACAGGTTTATATTCCCGTCTATTGAATCAACTGCATAACTGTCTTTTTGAACTAAGATCCTGGATGACTAATAATTTTCTCGATCTGAATCAAAATAAAACGGAGGTGCTTACAGTGGGTCCATCAGCTAAAGCCTAAATTGTCCTTGGACTTCTTGGCTCTTTCTAAGTCTTTTGCAAACCTCAAGTCCACAATCTTGGTGTTATTTTTGACAGTAAACTCTCTTTTGAGAAACAGATTAATTCTGTAGTCAAGAGTTACTTTTTCCAGCTTCGTCTATTAGGTAAGATCAAGCCTTTGTTTATCTTCTAGGGATCTTGAGAAAGCCACTCAAGCTTTTATCTTTTCTCGCCTTGATTACTGCAACTCGCTGTAATCTGGGATTAGCAAATCCCTGATACGCAGGTTACAGTTGGTCCAGAACGCTACCGCTCGCTTTCTGGTTGGGACAAGAAAGTCTGATTCTGTTTCTCCAATATTAGCATCTTTACACTGGCTGCCTGTCAGTTTTCGAATTGATTTTAAAATCTTGCGGCTAGTTTTTAAATCTTTATACGGGCTTGCTCCTGCCTATTTATCTGAATTATATGCTTTACACCAGCCATCCAGAGTTCTTAGATCTTCTGGTCAGTTGTCTCTTGTTGTGCCTCGTACCAAGTATAAAACTAAAGGGGACAGGGCTTTTGCAGCTGCTGCTCCTCGCCTGTGCAACTCTTTACCTCATCACATAAAGGAGTCGTCTACAATTGAACTGTTCAAAACAAGATTATAAAGACTCATTTCTATTCACTTGCATTCCGTGATCTTCAGTAATACTGATGGTTTCCTCATTGTGATTCTATAATCTTACTTCTATTTATTATTTATTTTATTTATGTTCATTAATTTTATTTCTATTTATGTTATTTAAGTTAATTGTATGTTTTTTTCTTCTTTTATTGTAAAGCACTTTGGCCACAGCATTCCTATGTTGTTTTAAATATGCTATATAAATAAATTGATATTGACATCTTACTGCGTTGGGCCGGCATTCTGTCTGAGCTTCTGCAGCGGAGGTCCGTACTGTGATAACTCCGCCACGGCTCTCAAGTTCTTCCCGTATTGTATTGCTAGATGTTCTTTCCTTTCACCCGAGTTGTGAACCCAATATCACTTTTAGCATCGGACCGACCTGGAAACTGTCCTGGCAACATGCGGTTGACTTCAGACACCCACGTAGCAGCTCCTTGCACGACACATGCCAGTCTGAACACAGGGGGACGTGTAATAAGACCAAGTGGTATAAGATGGCCACACTACATGATGCCGTGCCATTACGTACATTCTTTATTCAGTGTTCTTGAGTCCACGTATTGAATTCGCTGATTCAGCACAGCAGATCCATTCTTCAATACATCGATTTTTTTTCCATCTTACTGCGATCCGACTACTGACGGGTTAAATGATTCCTCCCAGTTACAAGTTGAGCCGGTGTTAGAGGCAGAACCAGAAGCCTTGTAGTTTTTATAGTTCAGTATCTTTGCCACTTCGCCACACTCAGGTTATACGCTATAGGAAAGTTTGCCGTTATGTTTACTTGAAAACCACTTAACAGAAAGACATGAGAGCATGCAGGCAAAGTACAAGTGTAAAGAGTCCATCAGCCAGTCACCGATTACACAGATGTCAAGGTCTCATCGGACATGTCCGTCAGTGTAACTACGCGATTACGCAGAGCTTGGTGGCACAGTGCTTAACCGTACAGCGCCACGCCTGCGGAAGACAACTGTAAATGAACTTCAATACCATAAGAGGCGAAAGATTCGGACGGAGAAGGGATCCTTTAATGTTTGCATCGCACTCATAGCTATTGATACGTTCCACAATACTCTGCCATCCAGCTTTCATTTTATTTTACTATGGCGTCGTTCACAAAGGAAATGCAGTGACCTGTGCCCTGCATTTTGTTTTACTGTTATGCCTTTCGCCAAAAAGACCCCTCGAAAACGCTATAAAATAATGCGCACTCTAGCTTTAATTTTAGAATCTTTCTTGGAATAACACCTTAGCCAGTAACGTGTGACTTATTTTTATTTAATTGAGATCCATTCATTTAAAGATACGGCATCGATAACTAATAGGTAACCTACAAGCATACATTCTTGTTCCCGTTAATAAAAACCTGAGGAGACCGAGCTAGACCATGGAGGGCATACCCAGTAACCTGCGATCAAAATCTCTTTTGCTCCAGTTTCCTACCTCTGCGCATCAGAGCCTTGTACAGGATATCCTGGGCTTCAGACCTCATTTTATTTCTTCAAAGAGACGCCACGATGTAATGTACACAAGCCCCCTTTTCGTCACTGTGTCCTTACCCTACGGTGAAGCCCCAATAATAAGGTAAAAGAAAGCGAATACTACATTGTGCTGTTCTTACTACTGCAGCGCCTGTGACAGACGTTTCACATTAGTCACAACGATCCGATTTTCTCTGTTACCAGTGTACCTTTATTTTGTTCAGATATCTTCTGTTTCAGTTTGAAAAAGCATCAATCAATCAACTATAATGTGTAAAACTTGAGGCAGACGGCTTCTGGTGCGCATGCACGCAGCAGGTAATTAAATATGGGTTGATGCGCAGGCTGTAATGAACATAAACTACATGGCCCGCTGGGTCCCACTGTTAAATTAAACATGGGACAGCACTTTAGGACCTTGTAAATCTACTTCTGAACATCTTTTATGGGAATTGTAAGGGCAGAAAAAAGCAAACAAATCTTGCCAACAATATGCATTTTTAAAATTTGATTAAAATGTAATCGCCAGCCATATCTTTGTCAGTATTTTAGAAGGTAATGGGAGTACTGTGGTGCAGTGGTTAGCGTGTCTGACTGGCTTCTCAGTTAAATTCTAAGTTGTTAAAGGATTCCCGCTTACCCTCTAAGACAATTATAAAAGCAACAGGTTGTGTGTGTGAGTGTTGATGTGTGTGTGTGTGTGTAACTGTTCCCTGTGACTGATTAATGTTCTGAATCCAGCAGCCTTGCAACCAAAACTACTGTTGTTGTGGACAATGGACTCACTCCGTCTTGAAAGTAAACCCTCAGAGTCTCGAGATGGACAAGCAGAATAGACTTCATTGCAAAGATGCATAAGCCGTCTCAGTTCAATGAAGTGAGCACCCTGCACTGGGCGAATCTTACGTTTATTACAATTCTTCTCAGTATCTCTTCTGCACTTGAACAATTTTCATCATCCTCTGACTCCAAAAGCACAGATCCTTCATTGCTAAAGGTTTTCCATGCCACCAATATTTCCTCATGCGTTATCAGAAATTATTGCTTTTCTGACCCCTTACTTTGCCACCATTACCATCAGCCCCTAAGAGTGATCTTCACTTAATCACCTTTCTGTGTCCGCTAAGTCACTTCTTACCTGGTAGATAATGGTGACCTTCCATACATTAAGAAAAATACTGGCATGAGCCTTTAATGGTTTAACTCTTTCATAACCTAACGCTAGCTAGCACAATAGTTTCCATTTTAATTTAATAGAGATTACATTAATACAAGTTTTAAATCGTCTATACTGTGACAGGCTATAATAAAAGAAATATAAATAAAATTTAAAAAATAGGACCACAAAAACATGGATAGGTGGAATACCACACTTTATAAACAATATAGGACTGTTAAATGTTGGTGTTTTATGATAATTTGAGACAAATCCAAAACAAGGACAAACTCAAAATTTTGAATTGTTACTCAGTGTACATTTACACAACAGGAAACTGTTTAGGGCACCGCCATTGGTATCATTTTCCTCTTGATGTTAGAGAGTGGACCTGGTTTGGCAGCATAAAAGTACCTGATTTTTCTCAAACTTTCACGTTTCACAAAGACTTGTGGTTCCTGCCCTTCTTACAGTTCTGTACGACAATCAGCCTACTTTAAAGTGTTTAAAATTATGAATGGAATTAGTGCAGTTGATTGGGACAGTAATTTCAAAATGAGTTCAACAAGAAAGCAGGGACACAGATGGAAAGTTGTTAAGGGTAAATGTCGCACGAAAGTTAGGAAGTACACAGAGAACGATAGACACTTGGAATAAGGTACCAAGTAGTATGGTAGACAGTAAGGGACTTTTTAGGGACTTTCAAAACTCGACTTGAAGTTATTTTAGAATAATTAAGTGGATGGGACTGGTGAGCTTTGTTGGGCTGTATGGCCTCTTCTCATCTAGATTGTTCTAATATTCAAATAATATGTACATGTATACTGCTCAAAAAAATGAAAGGAACACTTTTTAATCAGAATATAGCATCAAGTCAATGAAACTTCTTGGCTATTGATCTGGTCAGTTAGGTAGTAGAGGGGCTTGTTAATCAGTTTCAGCTGCTTTGGTGTTAATGAAATTAACAAGAGGTGCACTAGGGGGGCAACAATGAGACGACCCCCAAAACAGGAAGAGTTTAACAGGTGGAGGCCACTGACATTTTTCCCTCCTCATCTTTTCTGACTGTTTTTTTGCCAGTTTTGTATTTGGCTATGGTCAATGTCACTACTGGTAGCATGAGGCGATACCCGGACCCTACAGAGGGTGCACAGGTAGTCCAACTTCTCTAGGATGGCACATCAATATGTGCCATTGCTAGAAGATTTGCTGTGTCTCCCAGTACAGTCTCAAGGGCATGGAGGAGATTCCAGGAAACAGGCAGTTACTCTAGGAGAGCTGGACAGGGCCGTAGAAGGTCCTTAACCCATCAGCAGAACCAGTATCTGCTCCTTTGGGGAAAGAGGAACAGGATGAGCACTGCCAGAGCCCTACAAAATGACCTCCAACAGGCACTGGTGTGAATGTCTCTGACCAAACAATCAGAAACAGACTTCATGAGGGTGGCCTGAGGGCCCGACGTCATCTAGTGGGCCCTGTGCTCACGGCCCGGCACCGTGGCGCTCGACTGGCATTTGCCATAGAATACCAGAATTGGCAGGTCAACCACAGGTGCCTTGTGCTTTTCACAGATGAGAGCAGGTTCACCCTGAGCACATATGACAGACGTGAAAGGGTGTGGAGAAGCCATGGAGAATGTTATGCTGCCTGTAACATCATTCAGCATGACCGGTTTAGTGGTTGGATCAGTGATGGTCTGTGGAGGCATATCCATGGAGGGACGCACCGACCTCTACAGCCTAGAAAATGGCACCTTGACTGCCATTAGGTATCGGGATGAAATCATTGGACCCATTGTCAGACCCTATGCTGGTTCAGTGGGTCCTGGGTTCCTCCTGGTGCATGACAATGCCCGGCCTTATGTGGCGAGAGTATGCAGGCAGTTCCTGGAGGAGGAAGGAATTGATACCTTTGGCTGGCCCCCACACACACCTGACCTGAATCCAATAGAACACATCTGGGACATTATGTTTCAGTCCATCCGACGCGGCAGGTTGCACCCCAGACTTTCAGTCGTAGATTATGTCAGATTTGTAGACTGCCGCATTTTTGTGACAGACAATAGAGTGTTGACTAATGGAGCCTGTGCTGTACGAAGGGTTAAGAGGTATGGCGAGTCCAGCCACAATCTCAGTCCTTTCTTACTTTTTTCCATTGTGTTATTATATGTATAACACAAGACATCAGACAGACAAGCTTCTCTTCTGTTTGTGAGGTCCAAAACGCCTACGTTTCTTATTCCTTGTCGCTGCATCCTATGTGTTATACTAAAGAATGAGCTCACATGCGCACACAGCCCACCCCTACAACTAATGACAACATCAAACCTGTTTGAGTTTGATTCTGTTGGAACGAGTCTTGGAATAGTTGGAGGGAGTCATTGGCTGTATCACATTATGTGAAGGGTCCTCATGGGAGTGTGCCGCCGACCTACTAAGATATGAGAATGAAGGGTACAGCTGAAAATCACTGGAAAAGTCATCAAATGTGATGTCCTTTATTTTGTAAAGTCTGTTGATTATAAATCAAATTAGGGGGCTTTGCCCCCTGCTCGCTTCGCTTGTCAACCCCCTGGCCAGCGCTACACGCTAGCCTCTTTGCGGTTCTGCCGCTCGCGTATGGGGATGCGGATGTACAATTTAAACAGATTTTTATTTTTATTGGAATTGTTACATATGCATCAACGCAATGTATAACTGCCTGCGATTGAATTTCACTTCTTTCTCTCTATTAAATAAAATTTACTTTTTTGAATGTTTGGCTGTGAGATTTGTTAATTGTCTTTGCAAAAGCTATTCTAATGGGAAACTGTTAATGTTTTAATACGAAAGGCATATCAAGATCTCCTTTGTTGTGTAATGTTATCCGCAGAAGATGTACTACATTATCTTTCTTGGATACATCCTTCTTTCTACAGTAATTTGTGCGGTGGAAGACCGAACGCTGTTAACAGTTGTAGATATTCTTCAGGATACTGTAAGTTGTTTTCATCTTTTGCACCATCACCACCAACTGTTTCCGCATAGTCTATTGATACACATTGAAACAATTTCTGTGTAACCGTTCGACATTTTTGGAGCATTTAACCAATTTGATGTGTAACCGATCGACATTTTTGGCGTTAATTTGTTTTTTTAATCATTTCTTGGTGCTAGGATTGCACATGTACTCATTTTTTATGTTGATAAACCTTCGTGATGAAATTCTTCACTAAGATTTGGACATAATACGCCTTCTTTAATTGGGATGTTGATAGGACCATGGTCTTCTTTGAAAATGTTTGAGAGGAGGGCATGACTTGAAAAAATCTCAAGGCAAAAGTCTCATCTCACGGGACTTGAAAAAATCTCTCTTCCAAAAAGTCTTCTCTCCAAAACGTTTTGTCGCATTGAAGGATTTTTTTTGTATAATAGAGAAAAATAATATGTGATAATTGCAAACACACCAGAAGTCTGATGTGCAATTCTGGTCACCTAACTCAGTAAAAGACATAGTAGCACTCGAAGCTGTGCAGTGATAATCAACCAAATGCACCTCTGGGAAAAGGACATATTTATATTGGACATGCTGCCTGAATGAATCTTACTCTTGAACAGAGAAGGCCATACAGGGAACTAATCCTGGTCCTGAATATTCACACAGACTTTTAAAAAAGTACTTAATCAGAGGGTATCTACTTATACTCCTGAAACAGCACTTATAGCAAACATTATGAGGAGATCCATCTATTTTCTAAAACCACTTAAACTGACCAGGGTTGCAGGGAAGCTTGAGCAGATCCCGGTAAGCATAGGGCACAAGGCAGGAATAATCCCTGGACAGGGCACCAGTCCATCGCAGGGTGAACACACACACGCACCCCTATATATTGTGTATATCAGATGCCAATTCAGCATCACCAATCCACTTAATCCATATGTCTTTGGACTGTGGGAGGAAACCCATGTGGGCACAAGGAGACCATGCAAACCCCATACAAGAAGAATCCCAGGACATGAACCACATTGCTGTGAGGCAGCAGCCTTACCACTGTGCCACTCTGTTTTAATGTTATTGAGCAGATTTTGATTAAGACAACTAGAGGCAACTTTAAAATGGTTGATTGCAAGTAAAATCAACAAAAGAAACAGAAAAAGGAGGTAGAATGGCAAAATGTCACTTATGTAATCAGGGTGGAGGAAACATGGTGAAATAAATGTTGTTAGATGTGTACATGAACTTTAAGACATGAGAAAGGCCTGAGACAAAAAAGCAAGGAAGTCCCTCAATACCGGCGTACTGACTAAAACTGAGATCATATTACATGACGTCTTGTCGAAGGAGATGTCAAACTTGATCTTGTTGCCTGAGCATGTCATATTAAATGATGAGAAATCATAGGGTATATCAAATGAGATGACAGTAAAATGACCTTCTAGCACAGCTTCACAATCCCAAAGTACTGCAAGCTCACCCCTTTTTCTGATGGCCAACCACATGGTGCCTGTTGGAGCCTGTGCTCATGCACGGAGTTTACATTTAGAGCGAGCTTAGCTGCAGTCTTTGCCCTTTTTTTCTTTTTTCCATTCTATCATGGTATGTAAAACATGAGACATCAGACAGATGAGCTTAAGGCTATGTTGCGTTGCATGACTTTTGCAGCAATTTCCAGTCACAGACTTCATTTATATAATCTTAGCAAGTCAGAGCCAGTTGTGTAGAGTGAAACACCCAGTGACTCAGTCCAACTAGTCTGCGACTTGTCCTGATGAAATCAAAGAGGTCTGATTTTGTGTTAAGTCGTTGGGACAGGCCCTGTGTGCATAAAAGATGACAACCAATGAGTGCTCACCCAGAACCACAGTGCATACAATGTAGAAACGGTGAATAAGAAACACAGATATTTTGGACCTCACAAACAGAAGAGAGTCTCATAATTTATGTACCACAACAGAATGGAAAACAGAAAAGAAGAGGGGCACAGACTGCGAACTAAAACTCACTGTGACTGTAAATCCTTCACACGTCCATTGGCTCCAATAGAAAGCATGGTATTGGCTGTCAGAAAAAAAGGGCAAGCCACAGTTGTCTAATTTGACACCCCTAGCGATATCTAGTTATTTACATTAAATTGACTTACTCAGGCAACAAGATCAGTAACTGATTACGAACTGGTAAGTAAGAAGCATGGCAATGAGCAAGTGTCAGAGGAAGGGCAATGCCATTGGTCGTGGTTAGGTTAGGGGTGTTATCGGGGGCGTGGTTAGAAATGAGGAATAGGAAAGGAGATGGAGGTGTTCAGGCACAGTGTTACTCTTGGCCCTGCACAAGAGAAATGAACGATATCATGTCTGGTTTCCTTGGATTGCTGTCATTCCTCATTACTACTTTGGTTTTTGCTTGCCATTACCTGTCAGCTAAAATAATTCTTGCATTGCCTGAACCTATTGCACCTTATTGGTTTAATTTGAGCAGCTAGCTAGACAGTCCTTCATCAATGCTCTTTTGTTGGTCTTCTTGCTCAGCTTCTGTTTTCTGGTCTCTAGTTCCTGTATTTCGGGCTTCTTAAACTTATTTATGACTACACCTCCTTTGTTAACCATTTAGTGTGTGTTATTTGCCAGGTTCCAGTTTTTAACCCCTTTACATGTTTTCAACTATGCCTCCTCCTTTAAGTGTAGATTTGAGCACTAAAATGGCGACAATTGCATAAAATGTAAATGTAGGGATACTCAAACAAATTAAACAATAGAAAAGTACAATATAAAAAATGCTCATCATTTCCTGAGAGCTCCAAAAGAATAATTTAACACAAACAGTTAGGCATATGCACTGTTGTAGGATAATGGTTAACATCATGATGTTAACTCTATGTATCTCACATCTCACAGCTTCTGACACTTTCTGAACTCTAGTAGACCTGGTTGGTTTGAAGGTCAGATGATTTCATAATGGCTGTAGGTTTCAGTCTGTAAAATTAGACTGAATCCACAGTTTGTAAGATGGTGTTGAGAATTTGTAAGAATGGTGCATACCTCTCTCTTTGGAGGCACCCTGACCTTGGCAGAGGGATTGCCATACCAAACATATGACAAAGGTGTTCAATGCACAGTAATGAACCTGGTCAAATGTTTTCTGTGACACTTCAACCTTTTGTTGTCTTTTAACCAAAGCAGATGTGTTGAACTCCCATGTTTGAGTGATGGAAATGGTAGGCCACTGAAATTTTATATAAATGTGGACATAAATATGTAAAGTTCAGAGTAATATTTAGCTTCACTTAAAGTCCAACCCCAATTTTTGTATTTTGTAAACGCTCACTTTTGGATTTTTTAGGCCACATTATTTGACCGTTTTTGTCGCCTCATTCCAATATGCTGACTCGTCATAATTTATGATGAGACCAATGCGAGTTGCATCATCAGTACATTAGACAAGCTTCATGTAATGTTGTCGTTCATGTGTAAAACATTAAGGAGTAGTGGTAACCTGTGTGATGCCGGTTCTCAGGATGAGAGGATTAGAGATGGTGTTTATTAGCTTCACTACCTGCTTCCTGTCAGAAAGAAAACCAAATAGCCAATAACACAAGGACTGATTAATATCTGCATCTATCAGGAATAATTGTTTTAAGTATAGAGCTGTAAATAAAATTAATATTTGGTGTTGAAGAATGTTGTGAAGCCCCAGTGACACTATGTCCTCTGCTGTATCTGTTTTGTCCTGTAGGAAAAGTTTGCTGTTGCCTCACACATCCTGGATTTTATACCAGCTGTCGACAATGAGGAGTACGCCCATTATCTGTGTCTCTGTTGGTTTTCCTTCAGGTGTTCTGCTTTTCCTATGACATCCTAAAAGATGTGTGAAGTAAATTGGTGATTCCAAATTGGACCTGTTGTGTTATGAGCATGAGTGGACTCTGTGATGGACCAGCACCCCACCCAAAGCTGCTGGGACAGGCCCCAGCACCCTAATTACCCAGGATTGGATTAAGCTATTTCCCCATTTTTATTGTTTAATTTTGTTATTTTTTCTCTTATTTTGCTCATCGTGCATAGTGATGCATAGTCTTTGCTTATCTCACCTCACTTTCCCTCAATCCATCTTAAGCTATTGACACCATCTTTCTACAACACTGATAAGCTTAGGTACTCACTGGGCTTGGTGGGCATCAGCTGGTCTGTTTGTGTGAGATTGATGAACACTGCAAACTGATGGGAGAGAATAAACCTTATTCAAATTAGAATTCACATTTCATTTGATGATTTCAATTCATTTAGCAGCAAAGGATACCCATAAAGACATCAACATGCTTGACAAATGACACGAGACTGTTATTGAGCAAAGCACTATGTGGCTTCACCTGAGCATGTAGCATGTAGAATGAAACATTCAATTCCTAGGCTCATATTTTCTTAGAATCTTTCATCATAACTCTTGAAGATTATATACAGTATGTATGGTATGAGAATGTCAAGATGAGCATTAACGTTTTAGTGAGCAATAGCTTCTGCCGTATTACTTTATCATGGATCCTTTTCTTAATCTGTTTACTGTTATTTGATGTTGGAGTGAGGAATATCTGTTTTTATTTAGGACAAGAGGTACCAGTAGAATCCTGAATTCTATGCATTTTTACCCCATGAATGTTTTTATTGTTTGCACTTGGAGGGATTTGTTAAAATGTTTACACTAGGTAAGATTTTCTAGTATTTTACTTGCACTACCTGACATTTCTTGACTATATTTGTATTATGAATTAAGCTAAAATGGAAATGTTTGTCTCTCTTATTATAAAAAGAAATCTTGGGGAGGGAGACTAGGGAGATGAGACGTGATCTTCTTGGAAGACAATTTAAAGTCCCGCGAGAAACACTTTAACTTGCTCCCAGCTCTTAAAACAACAACAAGCAAAACACGCAGCTCGCCAGCAGCAGAAACCCAGCAGATGATCCGACCGCTTCTCTTTGCGTGCGTTCAGCAACCCTATACCCCACCCCCAACCCCAACCCCCACCATGCACAACGTGCTCGGCAAAGACGCTAAGGACAGCTGCTGTACAGGCTTTAAAATGATTGACGTGCAGCGCGACAGCAGCAGAAAGACAGCAGATGATCCGACGGCATCTCCTTCACAATGCAAGCAGCATTATACTGTACATCCTGCAAGAAAGAGATTTAACCACGCCCGGAGCTGGAAATAAAGGACAAGTGTTGTTTTTACAACATCACGTGAGACAAGGCAGTGAGACATCATTTGAAACAAGTCCACAGACATCTAACCTAGCAGTTGTTGGATTGCTGTTGGCAGACACGCTTCATGTGCTCCCAGCTCTTAAAACAACGACAAGCGAAAAGCAGAACACGCAGCTCGCCAGCAGCAGAAAGCCAGCAGATGATCCGACCTCTTCTCCTTAGCGTGCATTCAGCCGCACCCCCTTTACAACACAAACAGCGTTATACTTCCTGCGAGAAAGAGATGTAACTACTCCCGGGGCCGGAAATAAAGGACAAATATTGTTTTTACAAAAGTTTTAAAGTAAAAGTGAAAACAATACATATGTAACAATTCCCATGAAACTGACAATCTTTTTACATTGTATATCCGGTAAACCAAACTCGGGGGGTGGGCGAGTGAAGGGAGCAGGGGGCAGAGCCCCCTAGTATTTTTAAAATGTTGACTCTTTCGTCCTTGCTGGCTGCAGTGCTAGTGCCCCATCAGTCGTCGACACTAACTCTCTGATGACTATCAACCTCTTTGCCTCTCTTCATAATTGTGGTTAACTCCTTGCTGGGTTGGAAAATCTTTTTATTTCCGGGTTTAGTGTGGTTTCATGAATTGATGTTTAATCACACATTACTAAACTGGGTGTTTTGTTGAAAACTCTATGAACCACCTTGGGGTTTATTGAGGTTAACAGACACTATTGCAGGTCTCTGTATGATTACAGGAGTCAGCAACAGAGACAATATGCAGTAATGTTATTAACATGATTCTTCCTTCCATGTTGATTTGAAATTGCTCCAAATTGCAACGCTATATTGGCGACAAAGCCTAAAACTGTAACTGCTTCATCATAAAATGGACTTTAATAAATCTCTACCGACAGTAAAAGTCACTAATGCCATCCTCAGTCACACTCTTTGAACTATATTCTGAACAGCGACTCAGCATATGCTAAAAAATCACATTTCATGCTGTTTCATTGTGGTTTAACTTAATCGCACTTCACAACAATATGCAGATGTATGATAGCATTGGCTTTTTCAAAAACGTAAGGTTTTACTTTGATTAAAAATGTACTGTCGTCAGTTCATTTCAGAGTTTTTATCACATGTACACAGCAAAATGAAATTACTATCTGCACGATTTTGACCAACAGGTAGCAGGCCATCACTGTCTTTGTCCGGCATCCTGAATGTCACTCCGTTGGTTAAGTGTAATATCTTAAAATAATAGGAAATAGTGAGCGAAGAAACTGAGGTTTCTTTTGGATACAATTTTGTGAAAATGATGTAAAACTTCATTTTCCATGCAATTTTAAATCATGAAACTCATTAAGAACATTAAGTTTTGGAGGAAAGGAACATTGATTCTCACGGGCTTGGCAACACTACACACTCCTTTTGGACCCGCATATGTCTTAGAAAAGAGTCTAGATGGAAATAAATGGAGAAAACAATTTCTTAGAAATGCAACATGACTTAAAAACAACTCACAATGAGACTAAAAGATGTACTCTTAGACAAAAGCTGTAATCCAGCCAGGCAGTGAAACTGTTTTGCAGATTAGTTGAGAAGAAATACTGAACCTGCAGGCTTAGATGAGATCCCACTTTGGCAGGTACAAAACGTTATGAAAATGGTGCCCCCCAACCCCCATCAATTCCAGTGCTCTCCTGCTGCCTGATGGGAAATACCCCCATGTGAGCACTGGTTTTTGGTTTGCTGCCCCCTCCCCACTATTATGACTGCTTTCCCTAATAGCCTATTTTTTTGGTTAGACTAACAGCAATGCATACAGTAGGTAAAATTCTGTGAAAATCGGTTCAGCTGTTTTTGTGTTGATTGGTGAACAAATTAACTGCCCCTAGAGATTTACCTCTAGTGTTAAGAAGAGCTATTGTGCATTCATGTTTTTTTTTTTTGTTTTTTATTTCCATTTTCACAGTCATGTGGGTCAATGACTGTTTATGAACATCTCCTTGGCTGTCTTTTATTTAGGTTGCTTGCTTCACTCGCCAACCCCCGTGTGCGCCCTACACACTAGTCATTTCCTGGATCTGCTGCTTGAGATGAATCGTGCTTTACTTTTTGATAAACACGAGTATCAACTCTGTCTTTGATATCTCCGTCTTTCGAAACTATTATCGCTGACAATTCGTCACATGTTGGTTTATTACTGTATATATGCGAGAGTGATCTTTCGGATTCATATAACTCGTTGGAATCACCATTAATTTTACTGAATCAGCCCACAATCTAGGAGTTGTCTTTGACTCTAGAATGTAATTTAAAGCGCATATTACAAAGTTGTCCAAATCATGTTTCTTCCATCTGAAAAATGTTGGGAAATTAAGGCACTTTCTAAATAAACAGGATTCTGAGAAATTAATTCATGTATTTATTTCTAGTAGGATTGACTACTGCAATGTGGTGTTCACTGGATGTTCAAACTGTTCTTTATACAGCCTCCAGTTAATCCAAAATGCTGCTGCAAGAATCATTACAAGAACAAGAAAATACAAACACATAACTCCAGTTCTTAAATCCTTACACTGACTCCTGGTTAAGTTTAGGGCAGATTTCAAAATCCTCCTTTCAACATATAAAGCATTAAATGCCCAAGGTCCAGCTTACTTGTCTGAACTTATCATGACTTACAAATCAGAACGTACATTAAGATCTCAAGATGCCGGTCTGCTTATGATTCCAAGAATTAATAAAATAACAGTGGGAGGTCGAGCTTTTAGTTACAGGGCCCCTAAACTGTGGAATGGTCTGCCTGCTACTATAAGAGATGCCTCTTTGGTCTCAGCTTTCAAATCCTGGCTGAAGACTCACTACTTCAGTTTAGCATATCCTGACTAGAGCTGCTGATTAACTGTACAGACTGCATCTCTGTTGTTAGTCATCAGCACTAAAACATAAGTAACATGACAGTTATAATTTGTCACTAACCCTCACCTATTCTGTTTCTGTTCTCGGTACTCAAATGTGGCACTTAGTGCCATGGCGCACCTGCCAAGTTGTTTTGCCTGCCTAAGGTAAAGTCATCCCTGATGGAGGTTCGCAGAAATCATGGGGGGGAGGGGTCCTTTCATCGGATTGGCTGGCTCAGCACTGTTTTAGCTGTGGAGTGGCCAATAGGGGGAGGGAGTTTGATGGTCGAGGTCTCCAGGGCTCTAAACAAATCCAAATCTTATTATGTGATATCATCTACTGTTAAATGCTACTCTGCACTTGTAAAATGTTTATTTTCATACTGTATTGAGGATTTGTTCTGTTCTGTGTATTGTATTGTATTGACCCCCTTCTTTTTGACACCCACTGCACACCCAACCTACATGGAAAGGGGTCTCTCTTTGAACTGCCTTTCCCAAGGTTTCTTCCATTTTTCCCCTAGAAGGGTTTTTTTGGGAGTTTTTCCCTATCTTCTTAGAAAGTCAAGGCTGGGGGGCTGTCAAGAGGCAGGGCCTGTTAAAGCCTGTTGTGGCACTTCTTGTGTGATTTTGGGCTATACAGAAATAAATTGTACTGTATTGTATTGTATTGTATAAAGAAATCCAAGAAAACTTCTTTGTCCATGTTTTTCAGATACATTTCATGTAAAGTGTCATACTTTTGGACGTATGAATTTGTATCCATTATTGGCTGTAGACTTTCTAATACGTGTGATTGTTTAACTCTTTTGATTCTATGTTGCATCGCTTCTCTGTGATCATAAATATAAACCGGACTGAATTGTGGTTTCTTTGAAATTAAACTTGTAATAGGTCTGTCATATCACCTACGTCCATATATTCGATCTGTTTTCGCTGTTTCGTTATTTCACCGAATAATCATTTCCGTTTGTTAGCGCTAATACGATCTTTACTATCAGTTTTTTGAGACTTTCGAATTTTAGTACTTTCATAATCTCTAACCTGCTCTACATGTGTATCACGCCAACGTTTTGAACATCTTTACGACGTTCTACTTCTACTCTTTGTCTTTTCTTCTTCTACTGTTTGTCTTTAATTCCGCATCCGCTTGAATCTGTTAGGTTTTCAGTTCATCTCTTGGCACAAAGTCTGGAATTATCTCCCTGAAAATGTCATGTCTCGTTCCAAAATTTTTTTTATATAATAGAGAGATAGGACTTTAAAACTTCAGTGTTTCCACAACTAGACATGTGCTCACTAAACCGGTGAGTGGTGTTAACATTTTAAAATTGCCACAATTGCATGTTAAGTTTATTTGCCATCCCAGGCTCTTAAAACTGAAGGTGCCACAGTGGTTCTTCGGAGCGATGCCTTAGGGCAACCATTTTTGTCTCTAAAAGAACCATCCATATGATGGCTCCAGAAATAACTTTTTGATCTGTAACAGGTAACATAAATAACCCTGAATAGATGATAGATTTGGAAAATACCAATGGATTGGTAATTTTAACAAGACTCTTGCTGCATTCAATAAAACAGGCTAAATTCAAGTTTTCTTGATCCGTTCTATCCTGCTATTTAGCCTATAAAGATTTTTGCTTTTTTCCACATATTAGGAACCTTTTCAAAGATCAAAGAACCAATTTCATATGCAAGGAACTCCATCCATCCATCCATTTTCCAACCCGCTGAATCCGAACACAGGGTCACGGGGGTCTGCTGGAGCCAATCCCAGCCAACACAGGGCACAAGGCAGGAACCAATCCCGAGCAGGGTGCCAACCCACCGCAGGACACACACAAACACACCCACACACCAAGCACACACTAGGGCCAATTTAGAATCGCCAATCTACCTAATCAGCATGTCTTTGGACTGTGGGAGGAAACCGGAGCGCCCGGAGGAAACCCACGCAGACACGGGGAGAACATACAAACTCCACGCAGGGAGGACCCGGGAATCGAACCCAGGTCCCCAGGCGTCCCAACTGCGAGGCAGCAGCGCTACCCACTGCGCCACCGTGCCGCCCTATGCAAGGAACTCTTAGAATTAAATTATTCTTTATTTCAGCATCTGTGCTGTGAGGAACCGCATGGCTCATTAAAGTAAAGAACCATTATTTTTAAGAGAGCAGATCAAGGCGACAAACTTTGTGTTTATTCTCTTAAATTTCCTAAATAACTGGCTTCACACATAAATGTTTGGCATTATACCATGTCCCAAATATAGAAAGATGAGAAGTATATCAATGAATATGATCGCTCTGTAATTAGATAGATAGATAGATAGATAGATAGATAGATAGATAGATAGATAGATAGATAGATAGATAGATAGATAGATAGATAGATAGATAAGAAAGGGGCTGATCCCATGTTGGAAGTTGTGCAACAACAAAATAAGCTTTTGCTAATGAAGATTATAAAACAAATTGATTGTCTTGCCGGACAGATGAAAACGGGATTTCGACTTTTCAGTCCTAAACTGTCTATATAGTTCAAGGTGATTCATTCCTTTAGTGTAAAAGAACCCGTATAAGGGAGGGTAACGGATGCCTCAAAGCGCCCCTATTAAATATGTATCATCTGGGTAACGGAAGACTCAGTCTGGATCAGATTGTGCCCACTGTTAGCTCTTGGACTCTTCTCAATTCAGTTGGACAATTAAACGAGAGTTCTCTTCCTCCCAGTAGCTGCGGGGATCAGTCTACCCAGAGTAACAGACAGTTGTGTAAAGTAGACATGGGCCGTAGAGCTCTGTTGCTGGGTAACAAATAGATGTTTTCAGTCGAAGTAATTTCTTTTGAAAGGCCTTGTAAACGTCCTGCAACGCGATACCGGTAACAGGGCACGCTGTGGAAACCATAGACAGTACAATAGCCAAGGAAGCGCAGGAAGGCACACGAGTTTCTAGGGTTGTCTCCAGAAGTTTCTGTTCTCCCGGAGGTGGCGAATAGAGCTGCGCTTTACTTTCCGCGCCGAGGGCTAATTAATTAAACGAACTGTCTAATAAATACGTTACTATATTATAAAGTGTTTTTCTTAGTGTACGCTGTGCTTCGCCACTACACTAACTTTGTATATGTCATGTTAAAGCAAAATATTTTAGCCATGAAGACAAAGTCGTTCCATACTAACAACTAAGCCCGGAAATCACCTAATCCATGTATTATTAATATATTATTAGTTGATAATTACGATCACAGTAGGATAATTACGTTTCTTTATAATGACATGTTCTTTATAACATGGCAAAAATATTTAATGAATTGGAGTTCCGTGGGATCAAATCAATAATACTCTTCGCCTACTTTATAATTTTAGCTTTCACAATATACCACTGATAGAAGTCACAGTTTCGAAAATTACGAATATGGGGTGTTAGCACGCAATCAGACGGAAACGACGTCCTTTTTTCAGTGAGACGCCTTATTGTCCTGCTTCAGTAAATGTCATCCCAGCAATTTCATTATGTATTTTTTCCTGAAATCTGATCAATTATTTAAACATATCTGAATAAGTGAATCGAGCTTTTACGATGTCTGTTCCTGAATGAGACGGCAAAACATACGGGCATCGCTTTCCTGCTTATTGTTTGGCCTTGACGCTTATATCCTATTTTGAAGGTGCAGCTTCAGTACGAAAAGCAAGAATTATAAATATTTCACTGGATTAATTACAACACTACCGTTTTGTGAATGTACTGTTTTTAAATGGTAATCTCACTTTACCTCCAACCCACCGTAGCATTATTGTTCTAACCCGTATTTTGTTTTTTAATCACGCTCTTGAACAGTGTATTGTCTTTAAGTCTCTCACATAAGTCTAAAAAGTATACATAATTATTCCCAACATTTGTAAAATGACCACAATTCGCCAAAAGTACAAAGATGGTCTTCCAGAAACAACAACCACCAATTGCAACCACATGCCAGGTATTTCAATTGCCAGAAAAGCAAGACCGACAATAAATAATTAAGGAGAAATGCAATACAATTTATACTTCTATTAATTACCTCCCGTAGACAAGGGCTTGCTATAAATATAGTGCCAGTTTGGATAAAACTTTCATGCGGCTATTTAGGCTCTGTGAAATATAAATGATTTGTTTTAAATTTTTTATCATAAATCCGGGCCTGAAAATATGCGACTTGGCGCTGCAGATTTCCTCATTATGCGATCTTAGAGGTTCGTTAGAGTTCCTCGTCGGTTGCTCGTTCTTACCCTTGTTAAAATGATCGCAAGCAGGAAATTGTCCATAATATTTACGTTTCTCTGCATTACACACCTCTAGGGATAAAAGCAATATGTTCTGACGGATTGAGAGTGCAAATAAGACGACGCAATGTATTACGAAAAGTTGAGCACCCTGCTTGCTTTGGCTTTACTTCGCCGTCTGACCTCTCCATGGTCCTGAAGTGGAAACTGACGCGTCCTAGCAAGTGAATTTCAAAGTACAGCAAAATAATTATACCTTTAGCGTTTGTAAAACAACAAAACAAAAAAAAAACCTTACTGGAATACAACGAAGACAATATTTTGATAATAACCGAAATAATTTAATTTGTCATAATTATCTCTTCTTCATCTCTGTTTATAACTTTTACCAAAGTTTATGATAGGTACAATAAACATCATGAACGGCAGTGCATTTTAGCATCAAAATGTTCAACTTAATAGCACATGCCAGTCTGTAAAAAATGTGTATAAAAATCCATTAAAAACGACAATAATATTTACATTTGTACCGTCATACAGTCTAAACCTTTTTTTAATCCGCAGATATTATTAAAACATGTAGTATAATGCTGCCATGTTTTTTGAAACGACGTCTTCGTGTTAGGCAGTTAACTGACCTTATTAAGATTATTTTTTGTTTAAATTTGATGCATCAAATGAAGAGAGACATTCCATTCAAAAAGCAGATATTATGAAAACATTTTTAATCAGTTTGCTGTTTCTGATACAGTTAGTTTAATCAGTGATTGATGCACTCGGCATTTACAGACTACATTATATATTCAGATCTACAACTCGCATGTTAGAGTAGTTTTGAGATTTTCCTTAATTATATTTTTATTACAGATAAAATGAACATCTAAAACCTCTAACATGTCAACCGAACGCGTTTAATTTCATTTTATGCTGACCACAATCTTTCAAAGTATATTTTTCAAAACTTAAAAATCATACTTTGTATACATCTGTAAATCAATTATGTGGAGCTTTAAACGATGTACCTTAACGCAACTTCTTTAAAACTATGCTATATCTTATTAGAAGCTATTAAATCCCTAATATGCAGATCAACCTTTAAAGTGAGCTAACAAGATGTGCGTGTGCTAAGATGGTATGTTAGGTAATAAACATTTTAAGCGTCCTGAACATGGATGGTAGCTGTAGTTATAAATAGGATTTGAAGAGTAAATGACAAGATATTGTTTATGAGTCGACTAATACAGTTAGACGTGGAGCGATACTGGCTTTCCGCGCCCAAGCCTTCTTTTGTTGAAGTCGACACATATTACTATTAGGCATTTTAAAATGACCAGGTCATAGAAAGATCTTTGGAGATGAACGGCTTCGGCTCTTCTGGCTAATTTCCTTAGATTCTGTTTGCAATACGCTTGCGCACAGCCGCCGGTCCTATTCCTGGCATGTAGCTTGTAAGATGAGTAAAGAAGCAGGGGGAGAGAGATACATAGAGAGCGGCTCTGTCATTGGAAATAGCTCACTTTGACAGGAGCAAGCCAGAGAGTCAAGCCAGCATCTATGTCAGGGCTGCCTACCTGCAAGGTGTGCAGCAAAGATGATGACCATGAACAGCAAGCAGACTTTCGCAATGCACCCTGTTCTGCAAGACCCCAAGTACTCCAGCCTACACTCCAGTTCTGATGCTATGCGCAGAGTTTGCCTTCCAACCCCACAGGTATGTAAATCTGCATAATTACTGCTTTAAGGCACAGTTTTGACAGGCACAAGCTTAATGTTTTTTTCATGTTGGCAGAACAATCAGATATCTCTGTACCTCTTTCCCTGCCTGTCTCTGATCCACATGTCTATTCAAGCAGAGCTTCTGCCTTCATATTAATTTTTATGACCTGGGCTTTGAGGAGAATTCTCTCTGTGCTTGAAAATGTTTTTTAATCCTGAATTGACAGAATTCCCAACTGACTCCAATGTGCGCATTCTTGCTTGCAGCTCCAGGGCAATATATTTGGAGGCTTTGATGAGAGTCTGCTGGCCCGCGCTGAAGCTCTGGCGGCTGTTGACATTGTCTCCCACGGCAAGAGTCATCCTTTCAAACCAGACATAACCTACCATACGATGAGCAGTGTCCCCTGCACATCTACCTCCTCCGCCGTGCCCCTCTCTCACCCATCTGCCTTGACCTCTCACCCGCACCACTCGGTCCACCAATGCTTGGAAGGAGACCTACTGGATCACATCTCTCCGAGCTTGACAGTGAGCGCGATGGGGGCACCTGATCCGTCTGTAATGTCCGCTCAAGTTCATCAGCATCATCTCCAGACCATGGGCCACCTCCACCAGGCGATGGGGATCGGTCACCCCCATTCACTCTCGACTCATAATGGAATGACCTGCATTAACGACGTCGAATCCGATCCCCGGGAGCTGGAAGCTTTTGCGGAGAGGTTCAAGCAAAGGCGCATCAAACTCGGCGTGACCCAAGCCGATGTAGGTTCGGCCCTGGCCAACCTGAAGATCCCCGGGGTGGGTTCTCTCAGCCAGAGCACCATCTGCAGATTCGAGTCCTTAACCTTATCACACAACAACATGATCGCTCTGAAACCCGTCCTGCAAGCCTGGCTCGAAGAGGCTGAGGCGGCGTACAGAGAGAAAAATAGCAAACCGGAACTTTTTAATGGCAGCGAGAGGAAAAGAAAACGGACGTCCATCGCCGCCCCCGAGAAGCGCTCCCTGGAAGCGTATTTCGCCATCCAGCCCCGTCCGTCCTCGGAAAAAATCGCCGCGATCGCTGAAAAACTGGACCTCAAAAAAAATGTCGTCAGAGTCTGGTTTTGTAATCAAAGACAAAAACAAAAAAGAATGAAATACTCAGCAACTCACTAACGGGGAATAATCAGCCTGACTTTATATGAATTCAGAACGCATAGCAGGGATCTTTAAACCTCTCCTAAGGACTTGCAAAGCCATGGAAGGACTTTTTTTTTCCTCGCTCACTTTTCTAATGTAACCACACAGCAGTCAGTTTAAAAGGTTTGAGATATTTTGTAAAATTGTATCTGTACAGAATTATACATTATGTACATACCTAAATTAATACTCCTATATGTATTGTGCACTATGAAAGTAAATTGCTTGTCACTTTGAAAAAAAAAGTTTGTTGCTGCAATGTATTTGACAAATCGTGTCTGCAATAATATGCATTAGAGCCAATGGACGGTGGAAAATGAGAAGCCCCTCTAAATAACTTCTGTGTTTGAAAAGAATTTGTTTCAGTCAATGAAAAAGAAATCCTTTCTGGAGACTCCACATTTTTTCCACTCATTGAATGAGCACATGTCTAATAAACTGTAAACCCTTAAGGGAATGCGATAACGAAGCCCTCCTTTTCGTGTTCATTTGAATTCTCACTGTTACTTATATTGCTAACAGATAAATTAATGAATAAAATGCTTTGTTACCAAGCTGTCATGTTATTACAAGTTATTATCCCAAGAAGGGCAAGTAGACTTTGTAAAGGATCGGATTGTATGCCTTTAGTCACCTCAAAATGTACATAACACCATTTTTGGTCAAGGGTCTATGTGCTGTTTCTGAATACTTTATATTTGTTAAAAACAAACAGCGGTACCTCAGCATAGTGTTAGTTCCGCGTTTACCATCTGTCTGCCCATCTATATATGTGCCCACTGTTCTCCTGCGCTTTAATGGCGAGGGAGGCAGTGCAATGTTACACGATCCCATAGTTTCATATTTATCTGAAATGGCTGGAGTTGCAGTCAGTTTACAGAGTAGGAAATTAATCATCAATTTTATTTTCCTTAAATATATCGAGCAGTTTTATTTATGACAACTTTAAGTTTTCATTCATTTGAATAAATAACGCATGCTGTATAAAGAAGAGGCTGTCACATTCTAACGGTTCTTTTATCTCACGTTATTATTCTTTTTAAAGACTCAAGTGTGACTCTGTTTTAATCACTGACTACATTAATTACAATAAATACGTTATTATTTAATAAAACATGAAGCCGAGTATGGTCTTTTCTTTATAGCTGAATAAAATAAAGGATGTTTTAGTGACTATGCAGACAAAAACTGTTCTGTTGTTCTTAATATCTTCATACACCTTTGATGTTAATAATGGCCTTAATGGTATTGTTAAACAATATCAGAAAGCTTTTTATCATAAATAAATAAATAACAGTTAATTTGGAAATTGCGTGGGAACAGATTCACGGTTTATGGTTAAGACTTGCTTTCTTACAAATCGCTTCCTTTTCCTGCTAATTTAGCTTAAAAGATCATTTTGAATGCACATACTTTTAAATATTAGTGCCGCTATAATTATATAATATATATATACGTGTGTGTGTGTGGTGGGCTGGCGCCCAGCCCGGGGTTTGCTTCCTGCCTTGCGCCCTGTGTTGGCTGGGGTTGGCTCCAGCAGACCCCCGTGACCCTGGGATAGGATATAGCGGGTTGGATAATATATATAATATATAATATATATATGTATGTATATATATAATGTTATTTTTGTCTGAATGGGGTACAGAGTGCGAAACCAATATCTAGCATGTCTGACAGAGGTCCTCCTCCAAGTTTATAAAGAAGTGGGCTGCCACCGAGGACGTTATTGCCACCTAAAAGCGGGCTGTCTCGTAGCAATAAAGAAATAAAGTGAAGGCATCATCATATACCGAAAATAAACATCAGTAGCATGCTCACAATGTTGCGTTTTCAGAAAGAATCGACACTATTTTATTTATAAATCCCCGGGGCGCACTAACCATTAAAAATTAATGACCCAGGCATCAGTATTTTCTGAATATGCTAGTGCAGAATTTCAATGGCGAACAAACGTAAACCATGAAACGATGAAAAGAAAATAATAATAATAATAATAATCAGTACTCGTTCTGGTTTCTTTTTGAATAAAACTGTAATTTCCAATTGTGTAACTTGGTCTCGTTGTGTCTTATTTCGGAATCTTTTTAATCAGTCCAAGGCTTTTTTTTCCAATCAAATGTCCTTTAATAATAAATGCCCTTATGCCATTACATTATATTGTGGGTTTTGAAAATTTAAAATAAGGGTAATGCAATATTAATTGACTATAGTAGTATAAAACAGAGCAGAACGTACTTCAGACTGCATAAGAGACTCTGCAAATGTCCATTAGGATTTGAATGGGATGAAAGGTTTTTTTGCTTCAGGTAAGCATATAATTAACGTATTCACTTTTTTACGGTATGAAATTATTTTTTTACTTCTGCAGCAGGACCGCGCAACATACCCCTAGATAATTTGAAACAGAAACATGCAATAGAAGGAAACGAGTTCTGGGTTTAGTATTTTCTTATTTCAGCTCGATCAACTTTTTCATGCAGTCTTTGAATTCTGCCTGGCCGGTCGCGTCGTATTTGCACCATATTGCCTTCCTATCAGCATTTAACTCAAATATACTGAACACGCATAATATTTTATCAGTTTAAAACATTTGATTTACTCATTTTGTTATACTATACTGTAGTTAATTGTTTGATTCAAACATTATAGTATGATTTCAGGCAAATATTTTAATTAAATCAGTCAACACATTAAATTAAAAATTCCAAAGATGGGAGTTGTATTGGGTCTTCGCAGTTGGAGAATTAAACCATCTGTTGTCTCACTTTAAAAAAATAAATTACCGAACCTACTGTATTTCTTTCAGTGGTTTATGACAAACCTGATCTTGACAGATCGGCGGGAATTATGTTACAAAATTAAAGGATGAGCTCTTGAGGTATGGGACACGGGTTACTTTGGAGCTTTAGAGTGCAGCTGGGTGCCTCTAACGTATATAACGGTATGTTTGTTAAAAAGTAATCTGTATGTAAATGAATTGCAAAGTGGGGTAGTCGTCACAGGAGGAAAATAAAAAGAGAAATTATTTATTTTGACTGTCTACAAGTCTGTTCTTCTTTTAATTACCCTTTTATCAGCTAATACGTGTGTTTTTTTCCGATATCAAAGTTAGCATATTACATTAAAAAAATCACGGAAAGTGCAGCTTGTTTTCTGAAGGTTATATATAATGGCCCTCGCATTTGTCATCGTCAGTTTAGAAGGCGCGAAAAGGAACACAGAAAATGCAGCGCTTCGTCTTCGCAAGTCCTTGTCTCACCAGATGAAACACAACTCAGGGCTTAAAGCAAACAATAATATGTACGTTTTGAGCAAATTATGGACATACGCGTGGCACATTGGCCGCCGCTGTTGAGTTTTGTGGTCTGCTCCGGCTCTTTCAGTTTACTCTCCGCTCCTGAAGGCCTGCATTGCGCTCTGTAGGCCGAAACTCTAAATTGTTTGAGTGGGTGAAGTACAGACACTGCATGTTGGAATGGCGTCCCGTTCAGGTTTGGTTCCTGTGCTGCTTCCAGTCTCCCTACAACCCTTTAACGTTTATTTCCCAAAGAAACTGTACATACACATCATGCATACATTTTTCGTATTTTTTGTATGTGTCTGTGTGCGCGCGCATCTTTATATAAATGTGCTCATCTATTCAGTTAGAGGCAAATTAAAATGCGTCACCTTACTTTGTATATAATGTGTTAACTAAATGATTAAATGATTTTGGAATGCTGAGGACATTCGGTGTACTAAACGAGAAATGTACGTAATACTCCACTGTTACAGCCGTGGTTGGAATAATCATATTAGCTATTTTTCTTAATATGTTATTGCCAATCTCAAACTCGCTTAATCCAGTTGAATGTGGAGGTGAGCCGAAGCCTAATGGCAGCAGGGGTTGGCGTAGGGCAGGAAAAAAAAAAAACCCCGGGGCAAGACTCCAGTCCATCACAGGGCCTACTTAAGCACACGTCCAGCATCGAATTGCCAATCAATCAATCAATCAATCAATCAATCAATCAATCAATCAATCAATCAATCAATCTGTTGCTGTCGTCAATGAGGAAGCGGGCCAAACCCGTGTAGACACGAGGACAACACGCAGGCTTCACCTGCGCAAGACGCTGGATATGTTAAGTGACATCTTAATTATAAGTAAGTCTCCATTTACTATACAAACTTTTATCAATGCGATTATCATATTGTGATGGTAACAATACAGACTTAGATTTAATAATATAGTTATACATTAGAGTCTTATATATTTAAAACTAAAAGTAAACTTAACTTGGAATTTTTAATTTTCTCATCATTACTAAATGACGCTTTTATAAAGTTGATGGCACATTTATGTAGTCCTTGATTTCCGCAGGAAATTAAGCAGCTGTGGACGAGCAACATCAACCAGTTCTAAACGACCGCACGTGTCCATTTTCTGTTCCGAGTGCTGCGGCGCAGTGGTTAACACGGCTGCTCACGCCATTGCTCCCAGCTCGTCTCCCGGCCTGTCTGCGCGTCGCTGTTCTTATTTCTATCTGTGCGCTCCGTATCTTATATACCTTCACCCCAAATCTGTTGTATCCTACGAGGTAGCCTATATACATTAATTGTGTCTCTTTTATCTACATATTTGAAAGCTCAAAGAGCCAGTCTCATACGGAAAGAAGCCTTCACAGAATGAAATGTTTCTTTGTCAAGCAAAGAATATGCGAGGACCCAGTAAGGTACCATTTTAGAACCTTTACTTCAACATTGTAGCTAACCCGCTTACGCAGGGCAGGGTCGGAGAGCAAATGGAGCCTTTCCCATCAGGGCGCAAGGCAGGATCATCACCTGGGCAGGACGCCAGTCGATCGTAGGGCGACCACACACACACCCACCCACACACGCATGTCTCTTTGTCTCTCTCTCTGTCTCCGTCTCCACTCACTTGGCTCAATTCGCCTTACCTTAGTGTCTGGACTGTGGGAGGAAGCACACGCGCACCTCGGGAGAATATGCAAATTGCACGCACCCTGAACGCCAATCCCGGTGTCCCTTTTTTTGTTACTAAATGCATACAGACTGCAGGCAACGCCTGGGACGGTGATAGCCATAGAAGACCGTTTTTTCCTTTGGATCTTCTTTTTTTATCTTTACGATCAAGTCCTGGGACTTTGATATTGTTACTTTTAATATTCTCCACTACTAAATTGAGCCTATGAGTTCGATTTGCTCGCGCTCCGAATGACAAGCTTGTTCAGATTTTAAGACAGCAAAACGAGGAAGGCTGAAGTTGGACTTTGTTGCCCATACGTTTCTAAGGGATGAACTGTACCTACACTCCTAAAAATAAAAGTGGGTGTTAAACAGCAGTGCCATTTTTGTCCCTAGAAGAACGATTCACATGAAGATTTCAGAAAAAAAACTTCATTCATTTAGATCCTGTTTTAATTAATTATTATGAACAGACTTATGAAATACCGATGAGCTCCTGATTTTTAAACAACTCTTGCTTCACACAACAACGCAGGATTTTGTTGTTTTGATCTTTTCATATTGCTAGTACTGTATATCAGATTTCTGTCTTGCCCACATATACACAGTAGGAACATTTTAAAAGCTCCTAGAACTAATTTTATATGCAGAGAACCCTTTACAAAATGAAATGGTTCTTTGTCAAGCAATCATAACTTAGTAAAGTGCCATTAAAGAACCGCTGTTTTTACGACTGCACAGGCATAACGGGAAGCGTTCGTTTTTTCTTGCTGAAGTGCCTTTCAAAAACAGTACAACGAAGGGCATATTAGCCAAGGAGCAATCGCACAGCATCAACTAGTTGCAAACATCTAAGAACGATCAATAAAGAAAGTCAGCCAAACCCTTAATCTATCCATGCGATGCCTGAACCCGCCTAATCCAAGGTGAAGGTTGCGAAGCGCCGTCGCCCAGCCCAAGAGGATTCAACTGTTTTAGGTACGTTTTGATTAATTCTTAGACTTGTTTTTAGGATAAAAAACATCCATCCATCCATTTTCCCACCCGCTGAATCCGGACACAGGGTCACGTGGGTCTGCGGGAGCCAATCCCAGCCAACACAGGGCACAAGGCAGGAACCAATCCCGGGTAGGGTGCCAACCGGATAAAAAACAATGCGTGAGAAACTAATACCTTTAACATCACCGATTCAGAATCACTGGAGAGACTTCACATTCAGACAATCGTACACCCGGTCACGTCAGGGGATTTTTAGGACCAGAGAAACCTCCACCCCAGGTACGGGCAGCGCAGGTGCCAGCGCCCCTCAGATATGCAGCGAAATCATTAAAAAGCCAGCGAAAGTTTATTTTTGTGGTATATGAACAACTCATTATATCTCCATAATGGGAGAAGGTTAACGGTGAATCCTAATCAAATCCTTTTTAGTCCATTTAATTCTTTCTCTATGTGAATTTAAAGTACATCATTCACCAATGATATTTTTACCTAATTACGTGAAGGGCAGTTCAGCCTCACTGAAGCAGAATTTTGGGTTTAGTTTCTGGTTGCTGTCCTTCTCGTGTCCTGTCTTGTTTTTTTTTTTTTTTTTTGTGTTTTTCTCTCTGTGTTGGTGATTCCAAGCTGGGCTCTTTGATGGATAGGTGTCCTGTCCAGAGTTAGTTCCTGCCTTGTGCCCAGTGCTTCTGCAATCCAGCCATCCAGACCCTGAAATGAAGTAGACAGGTTTGAGAATGTAGTGTAACATTACTTTAAAATTCAGTGAGTGCTGCCATTATATTTCTGCAGTACCCCTCAACTTCATTACAGGTGCTTATGGTCACAGAAAGCTTTAAAATAGTGAAGGCCAAAATGCATATATTGTGTTCCTTCTGTGGTTAAAAATGACACCCTTTATATAAGAGAAGAGCATACACTGTGCAATAGAAAAATCTGAAGGATTGGTTGATGAGGCAAGATAATGAACTTCAGTGGAGAAGAGAAAGGTTCAATGGTGGAAGAAATAGTCCGAGAGATAGATTAGAAAGATAGATTAGAAAGGTGCTATATAATATACAGTATAAGTTCCTTGAGCATGGGAAAGATGCTATATAAATAAAATGTATTTTTATTTATTATTATTAGATAGATAGATAAGAAAGGTGTTATATAAGATATAAGTGCCTTGAGCATGGGAAAGGTGCTATATAAATGTATTTTTATTTATTATTATTATGATAGATAGATAAGAAAGGTGTTATATAAGATATACTGTAAGTGCCTTGAGCATGGGAAAGGTGCTATATAAATGTATTTTTATTTATTATTATTATGATAGATAGATAAGAAAGGTGTTATATAAGATATAAGTGCCTTGAGCATGGGAAAGGCGCTATATAAGTAAAATGTATTTTTATTTATTATTATGATAGATAGATTACTCCTGATGATGGGTTACAGCAACAGACATAAAAAGGCATAAATATACACATAGCAAAAATGATCATAATCTTTAGTATGTTAACACGGTACAAATACACATATAACAATAATCTTTACATACATTAACTAAGTGTGAGTATTTACTAAGTGTAAAGTGATTAGAATTACAGTTACAATTTTACGTTACAGGAGGTCAGCCATTGGCACAGTATATTGACTCAGCTCTTTGCATATCACGTCATTGTCTGTTAAGATGCCTTCTGGGCCATTTGAGTACCATTCAGCACACAGGGCACAAGACCACCTCGACTGTGGGGCGACTCATTATAGAGCCTGATGGCTGAGGGCAGGAACAGCCTGACATGGCGCTCCTATTAGCAACACACTTGTGCCATTCTGTTACTGGAGGTGCTCTTCTGTTAGGCCAAGACATCATATGGTGGGTGAGAGTCATTGTCCACAATAATAAGTAGCTTCCTGAGAGACCTCTGTTCCACCACTTCCTCCAGCGAGTCCAGAAATTCATCATTTTAAGATCCCCACTTACTGTTTTTGTACATTCTCCGCATGTCTGCATGAGTTTTCCTCCCACATCCCTTAACACAGAGGTGTCAGGCCACATGGCTGCAGATTTTCATTTCAGCCATTTTTTTAAATACTATCTAATTACTGCTACTATTTCTTGCCATCATTTTACTTAACTCAGTTTTTAAGATTCAGAACCTGTTATTGTTCTTGTTTTTACCTCAACCAGCAACCAAACAATAATTATAAAGCAATCAAACAGACAGCAAACTAATCAGATCCATTTTAAGTCCATCATAAAATGTGTTTCTATAAAATATATAAAAAAAGAAGGTCTGAAAAAGTTTGATCTGTTTGGGTCCTCAAAATATTTTTAAAGTTAAGTAAGTAAAATTGTATTTATATAGCACACCTAAAACAAATGAAGTTGACCAAAGTGCTGAACAGAACAAATTGAAACACAAAGTAAAACTGAGTACCAATAGCACACAAGAAAACATAAATAAACAATATAAAGAAATAAAATATAATAAAATAAAAACAAAGCACTAGAGGTCATAAGCAAAAATGTTTAAGAATAAGCAGTAGAAAAAAATATATTTTTTAGTTCAGCTTTCAAAGCTTAATCAGATGAAACCAGTCTAATGTCCAAGGGTAGTGAGTTCCATAATGTGGGCGCTATAACTGAGAATGCACGGTCACCGTTGATGTCAATTTGGACTGTGGGACCACAAGCACTTGTTGTCTGCAGTGATCTACCAGGGCTGCATGTTGTGATAAGATCAGAAGGCAGGGCTTGGCAGTGGTGTTCAATAAAACAAATAATAAGACCTTAAACTGGAGTCAGTAATACACAGGAAGCCAATGATGAGAAGCCAGGACTGGTGTTATATGGTCTCTTTTCTTTTTACCTGTGAGCATCCCAGTTGCATCATTTTGGACCAGATGAAAACAAGCTAAAGAAGACTGACTTTAACCAATATACTGTACAATGAGTTACAATAGTCTGATATTAAGGTATCAAAGGAGGGGATGACAAAGTATTTGTTCTCTGCAAAAAAAAAAAAGAAAATTGAACATTTTTGAATTTGCATGGCCTGTAGAATTAAATAAAGGCTTTCATTAACAGCAAGAAATGTCTCCTAATTAAGAAGCTGTAAAAAATGGTGAAATGGTGACTGTTCTGGTCATCTGTTGGCTCACTTTGGACTTCAATTTTACAACATCAGTCAATTACAATTAAAGTAAAATAAGTCAATTCCATTAGCAGCAGGAACTACTGTAGCTCCTAGTTAAGAAAGTGGCAGGAGCAAAAACTTGTAGTCGCTGAGGCCCCCAAGAACTGAGTTTGATACGTCTGCCGTAAGATGTCCGTGTTAGGATATTAGTGATTCCAAATTGCCCTTAGTGTTAATGTAGGCCATGCAATGGACTGGCACCCCATCCAGGGCTGTTTCCTACCCTATACTGCTGGGATAGACTCCAGTCCACCCATGACTCTTAATTTGGGTCTTAAAATGTTATGTTACGACTTAAGATGAGAAGGTCATTCAGGTAATTCACAGCAGTGTACTTTCTAGTCAAACAGTTTTCAAGGTGTGAGGACCACATCACATCTCGCTGTACAATGTAGATGACTTGTCCCTGTTTGTACTTACATGGTTAATTCTTTGATAAAAAGTGTTTTCTCCCCCATTTATGCAAAGGTCACTTAAACTGCTTTGTGTCACGGCCAAAGATTCATTGCAAACATCTTAATCTTCAGTAGCCGTGTTTGCCACCGTATTTATTCCACTTTATAATACTGCAAGCTCCTATCAGGTTTCTGTTCATCTCTGGTTGCTCATTTTGAAGTGATTCATCTCCTCCTCACCTTTATAATGAAGGTTATCCCCATCAGGCACACAGTGACTCAGCTCTTCTTCAGGTTTTCATTAAAGCAGCTCTAAGTGGATAAAGCCTTACTGACCGATGGGTGGAGGATCCAGACTGAGCCTTCTGAAACAGAGCAAACGTCTGTGTCCAAACCTGTCAGTGGTTTTAAATGTGTGTGGTTAGAGGAAAAATATTTGTACATCTTATACATTACATTGGTGGAAGTTTGTGGCCTTCTGACAGTCATACCAGTATAAGCTTGTTGGAAATTCCATTCCAAAACCATGGACACATATATGGAGTTGCCTATCCTTAGCCCTAACCCTAAAACCCAGCTTTGCCCACAAGACTGCCAGACAGCAAAATGTGATTCATGTTTCTGCTGCTCCAGAGCATAATGGCAGCATGCTTTAAGGTGTACTCACACTAGGCACGTCTGCCCCCCCCCATAACCCCCCAATCCCCCGCTGGCCTGCACTCACACTGCGCTTAACGTTCTGGGCCCGGGCACACTTTCGTCAGGACCATGCGACTTTGTGTAAAGCCAAAGCAAAATCCGAATACAGAGTGACAGCATGCATGTCAAAACAATTTTACTTATTTTGTGATTGTTCTGCAGTCGTGTAGGGCAGGATGACACTCTACCCTATTACAGATTTTTGAAGTGTGCAGCACATCATTTTGCTGGTAATCATACTGTCTGAGAAGATTTTTACGGTGACAAATGATGTTAAGGGAGGAATTTGCTGCTTTTCTTGTCAACTACAATTCATGTTCATGTGTTCGGTGAGAATAAAAAATCTGTTTTTAACTCAAAATAAACTGCTCAAAAAAATGAAAGGAACACTTTGAAAACACATCAGATCTCAATGGGAAAAAAATCCTGCCGGCTACCTATACACAGGTGGCGCAGTGGTAGTGCTGCAGTAAGTAAGGTAAGGAGATTGTGGGAGATTGTGGGTTCGCTTCCCGGGTCCTCTCTGTGTGGAGAGTGCTTTGAGTAGTGAGAAAAGTGCTATATAAATGTAAAGAATTATTATTATTATTATTATACTGATAAGGACTGGGAAATGAGGGTGTTAGAAACGAAAGGATGCTACATCATTTGATGGAAATGAAAATTATCAATCTACAGAGGGCTGAATTCAAAGACCCTGAAGATCAAAGTGAAAAAATAATGCAGCAATTTCATTGTAGCAACTCAAAATCGTACTCCGTAGTTTGTATGGCCCCCACGTGCTCCTAATGAGACAACGGACGGTGTCCTGGGGGATCTCCTCCCAGATCTGGACCAGGGCATCACTGAGCTCCTGGACAGTTTGAGGTGGTATCAATTCCTTCATCCTCCAGGAACTGCCTGCATCCTCTTCCCACATGAGGCCGGGCATTGTTGTGCACCAGGAGGAACCCAGGACCCACTGCACCAGCATAGGGTCTGACAATGAGTCCAAGGATTTCATCCCGATACCTAATAGCAGTCAAGGTGCCACTGTCTAGCATGTAGAGGTCTGTGCATCCCTCCATGGATATGCCTCCCCTGACCTTCACTGATCCACCACTAAACCTGTCATGCTGAAAGATGTTACAGGCAGCATAACGTTCTCCACGACTTCTACAGGCCCTTTCACGTCTGTCACATGTGCTCAGGGTGAACCTGCTGTCATCTGTGAAAAGCACAGGTGCCAGTGGTGGACCTGCCAATTCTGGTATTCTATGACAAATGCCAATTGAGCTCCACAGTGCCGGGCAGTGAGCACAGGGCCCACTAGAGGACGTCAGGCTCTCAGGCCACCCTCATGAAGTCTGTTTCTGATTGTTTGGTTAGAGACATTCACACCAGTGGCCTGTTGAAGGTCATTTTGTAGGGCTCTGGCAGTGCTCATCCTGTTCCTCCTTGCCCAAAGGAGCAGATACTGGTCCTGCTGATGTGTTAAGGACCTTCTACGGCCCTGTCCAGCTCTCCTAGAGTAACTGCCTGTCTCCTGGGATCTCCTCCATGCCCTTGAGACTTTGCTTTGAGACACAGCAAACCTTCTGGCAATGGCACGTAATGATGTGTCTGTCATCCTGGAGAAGTTGGACTACCTGTGCAACCTCTGTAGGGTCCAGGTATCGCCTCATGCTACCAGTAGTGACACTGACTGTAGCCAAATGCAAAACTAGTGAAAAAACAGTCAGAAAAGATGAGGAGGGAAAAGTGTCAGTGGCCTCCATTTGTTAAACTATTCCTGTTTTGGGGGTCGTCTCATTGTTGCCCCTCTAGTGCACCGGTTGTTAATTTCATTAACACCAAAGCAGCTGAAACTGATTAACAACAACAGAAGTTTCATTGACTTGATTCTATACTCTGATTAAAAAGTGTATTTTTAATTTTTTGAGCAGTATATATTGAATGAAAAAAGAATTGCACTTGTCGAATCATTGATGTCATGTCTGTTTTCCATGCTGGGGCATGTTTAGTGATCACACTGTTCCCAAATGCTACTGAACCGTGCCCGGGCCCACCTTTTCCAAGCGGGCCATGACACAGTACGGTTGGTCTGGCACGGAGCGATCACACTAGTCAAACAGACTAGAAATACGGGGTTACATGCGGACAAACATGCTCAGGCATGGAATGAATTCAAGTTAATTGTTGTTAATGTTTCTTCTAGAGGCAGTTTGCTCTGTTTTTTAAATGAAACAAATAGGCGATTTGGGGAATCTCGGCAGGTTCAGCAGGCATTACTCAACAATGGTGCAATCCCACAGTGGAGCTTCCATGTTCATTTGACCTTGGCTTCAACTAGACGAACAGCAAAGTGCTGCGTGATGCGTATTCATACTTCCCATAAGCCTTTGCGAATGCATTGTATTGCGTCAGCTTCTAGCCATTGCAGTTACCACGTTATTTTAAATTGCGTTTACTTTTTAATTTACAGTACCTGTGTATATTTGTTATACATGATGCTCAAGGATATTTTGTTGAATTTGGTTTGTTTTGTTAGAAACTAACCTTTTACATTTGGCTTGAATTTTAAAAAATGTGCAAGAGTAAGGTTTTGTACTTGTGTTGAAATGGTACATAATACAGTATGTATTTATAGTGTTTTGCATTTGATTTGTATTGTTTTAAAATACACATTTGATAATGTTCTATTTGTGATGGTGATGTTAAATGGTCAATACATTGGGAGGCTGAAGCTGGGGAGAAGCCCATTAGTACAGTTTTATCCCAGGCCCTTACATGTATAATGGCACCTTGCACATGCCATTCCTAGTCTAGTTCAGGGATGTGGGGACCAGAGGCAGTTCTGTATTCTCCTGTTACTGGTATAAGGCAGGAATAAAACCTGGGTGTGGAACCAGACCATTGTGTGGCATCCTGACATCCACACCCACATTCATATGGAGTAGAGTTTAGATTTCCAATTACTCTAACACACATACAGTAACCTAGGGATTTGGGAGGAAGACTGGACTAACAGGAGAAAAACATATGCAGAAACAATCAGTCACCTGGCTGGAATTCAAATGTGAGACTTGTGGGTTGTGAGGCAGCAGCACTAACTTCTGCATGCCCACAACCTTAACAGGCTTATTTCCAGCATGAAAGTCAATGAAGAGAATGGCTGTGTGTATCGTGTAGGGCAGGGGTCCTCAATCACAATCCTGGAGGGCCGCAGTGGCTGCAGGTTTTTGTTCCAACCCGGTTGCTAAATTAGAAAGCAATTCTAGATAGACAGATAGATACTTTATTAATCCCAATGGGAAATTCACATTCTTCAGCAGCAGCATAATCCATCCATCCATCCATTTTCCAACCCGCTGAATCCGAACACAGGGTCACGGGGGTCTGCTGGAGCCAATCCCAGCCAACACAGGGCACAAGGCAGGAACCAATCCCGGGCAGGGTGCCAACCCACCGCAGACTATGTATAATGTTAAATATTAACGTTTACCCCCCCGGGTGGAATTAAAGAGTCGCATAGTTTGGGGGAGGAACAATCTCCTCAATCTGTCTGTGGCGCAGGACAGTGACAGCAGTCTGTCGCTGAAGCTGCTCTTCTGTCTGGAGATGATACTATTAAGTGGATGCAGTGGATTCTACATAATTGATAGGAGCCTGCTGAGCGCCCTTCGCTTTGCCACAGATGTTAAACTGTCCAGCTCCATGCCAACAATAGAGCCTGCCTTCCTCACCAGTTTGTCCAGGCGTGAGGCGTCTTTCCTCTTAATGCTGCCTCCCCAGCACACCACTGCGTAGAAGAGGGCGCTCGCCACAACTGTCTGATAGAACATCTACAGCATCTTATTGCAGATGTTGAAGGAAGCCAGCCTTCTAAGGAAGTATAACCGGCTCTGTCCTTTCTTGCACAGCACATCAGTATTGGCAGTCCAGTCTAATTTATCATCCAGCTGCACTCCCAGGTATTTATAGGTCTGTACCCTCTGCACACAGTCACCTTTGATGATCACTGGGTCTATGAGGGGTCTGGGCCTCCTAAAATCCACCACCAGCTCCTGGGTTTTGCTGGTGTTCAGGTGTAGGTTGTTTGAGTCGCACCATTTAACAAAGTCCTTTATTAGGTCCCTATACTCCTCCTCCAGCCCATTCCTGATACAGCCCACGATAGCAGTGTCATCAGCGAACTTTTGCACATGGCAGGACTCCGAGTTGTATTGGAAGTCCGATGTATATAGGCTGAACAGGACCAGAGAAAGTACAGTCCCCTGTGGCGCTCCTGTGTTGCTGACCACAATGTCAGACGTGCAGTTCCCAAGACACACATACTGAGGTCTGTCTTTAAGATAGTCCACGATCCATGTCACTAGGTATGAATCTAATCCCATTTCTGTCAGCTTGTACCTAAGGAGCAGAGGTTGGATTGTGTTGAAGGTGCTAGAGAAGTCTAGAAACATAATTCTTACAGCACCACTTCCTCTGTCCAAGTGAGAGAGGGATCGGTGTAGCATATAGATGATGGCATCCTCCGCTCCCACCTTCTCCTGATATGCAAACTGCAGAGGGTCAAGGGCATGTTGAACCTGTGGCCTAAGGTGGTGAAGCAGCAGCCTCTCCATGGTCTTCATCACATGTGATGTCAGAGCAACAGGCCGAAAGTCATTCAGCTCACTAGGACGTGATACCTTTGGGACTGGGGTGATACAAGATGTTTTCCAAAGCCTCGGGACTCTCCCCTGTTCCAGGCTCAGGTTGAAGATGCGCTGTAGAGGACCCTCCAGCTCCGATGCACAGACCTTCAGCAGTCGTGGTGATACTCCACCTGGACCCGCTGCTTTGCTGGCACGAAGTCTCCTCAGCTCTCTGCTCACTTGCGCTGTTGTAATTATGGGTGGGGATGTCTTGCCTATGCTGGTATCAGCAGAAGGATGTGTGGAGGGTGCAATACTCCGAGGTGAGAGTGAGAGTGGGTTAGGGTGGTCAAACCTGTTAAAGAAGTTGTTCATTTGGTTTGCTCTCTTCATGTCTCTCTCTATGGTGGTACCCCGCTTCGAGCTGCAGCCAGTGATGGTCTTCATCCCATCCCACACTTCCTTCATGCTGTTATTCTGCAACTTCTGCTCCAGCTTTCTCCTGTACTGCCCCTTGCCGACCTGAGCTGGACTCGGAGTTCCTTCTGCACGCGCTTGAGCTCATGCTGATCACCGTCTTTAAAAGCCCTTTTCTTCTGGTTCAAAAGGCCCTTGATGTCACTTGTAATCCATGGCTTGTTGTTAGCATAGCAGCGTACTGTTCTTACTGGAACTACAATGTCCATACAGAAGTTGATGTAGTCAGTAGTGCAGTCAACAACTTCCTCAATGTTCTCACTATGAGATCCCTGCAGGATATCCCAGTCTGTAGTTCCAAAACATTCTCTCAGAGTATTCTCAGCCTCCGGGGTCCACTTCCTGAATGATCGTGTGGTTACAGGTAGGACTCTCACTTTTGGTTTATAGTGAGGCTGAAGCAGAATCAGGTTATGATCTGCTTTCCCAAGCACAGGCAGCGGGGTGGCGCTGTATGCGTCTTTAACGTTTGCATACAGTAAATCAATAGTCTTATTTCCCCGGGTGTTACAGTCCACATACTGGGAGAATGCAGGTAATGTTTTGTCCAGCGTCACATGGTTAAAGTCTCCAGCGATTAGCACAAGCGCCTCAGGGTGCTGCGTTTGTAACTTAGCAACAGCAGAATGGATGATGTCACTCGCTGACTCCTCGTCCGCCCGAGGAGGTATGTACACGATGACAACAATGACGTGTCCAAACTCTCTGGGCAAGTAGTAGGGACGTAAACTTACGGCCAACAGTTCGATATCCCTGCAGCAAGTGGAGATTTTGACGTTAACATGTCCAGAGTTACACCACCGTGTATTAACATAGAGAGCGAGTCCTCCTCCTTTGTGCTTCCCACAGGTACTTGCATCTCTGTCCGCTCTAACTGTGCTAAACCCGGGTAGCTCCACGTTGGCATCTGGGATGGTGTTATTTAGCCAGGTTTTTCAAAAACACAACAAACTGCATTCTCTGTAGGTCCTGACATTTTTCACCAGCGCAGCCAGTTCGTCGATCTTATTTGAGATTAAATTCACATTCCCCAGAATCACAGAAGGCACCGAAGGCTTGAAACGCCACTTTCTCGCAAGCCACTTCTTTTTTAGCTTAGTGCCGGCTCTGCTGCCACGATACCGCCTTCTTACCTCGTCGGGTAAATATTGAACCACACCGGCACTGGCATTTGTTCTCAGCGCTCGAAGTTGAGTACTTGAATAGGCGAGTCTTGGCGTGTAAAAATCCATGCCCACGTTGTAAAAGTAAGTGTGTCCAGGGAACGAATCCACATAAAATAAAGTAATAGGAGTGATCAATAAATAAAAATAGAAAAATAAAAGTAGAAAAGTACACATACATATACAGTCATACACGGAGCTGCTGAAAAGGCTGCCACTCACGGCGGCGCCGGATGTTAATTCTTGCCAATAATTTAATTTCATGGCTTGTTAGTACTTTAATTCTGCTATGTTAGGTCATTCTCATATCCTAGATTTTCTTCCCCTTTCTAAGGATATCATCCAAATGATTTGAAGGCTAAAATGGAGGAGTAATTCTCAGTCCTTCACTTTTTTCTCTTCACTTTCCTTCCAAGTATTTACTTAAACCCAATAGTGCACGATAAATACACACAGAAACAAGCTAAATGGAGAAATGGTGGTCTCTTTTGTCATTTGCATGTTATTGCTAATTAGAAGCAATTAAAAACCAAGAATACAGCTGTTTAAGACTAAAATAAGCAATAAGGGTTCAAAATCTTAATGAGCGAGACCACTAAAGTGAAGCAGATGTGTTACTTGAGCAGTTACTGCTTCTTATTAAGCAATTGGGTTGGAACAAAAACCTGCAGCCACTGCGGCCCTCCAGGACTGTCATTGAAGACCCCTGCTGTAGGGGGTGCATGCTTGCTGGGCATATGTCCTTTTAGAATCATAGCCATACTTTACAACCAAGAGGAAAATGCTTTAGAACCAATACATAGGCATGGACAGCAGGCAAACTGCCTATAGGAAAGGCGCCCGATTCTTCTGAAGATGCACATGTGATCATTGAAGACCACTCTAGAACATTGTAAGACAACTTTAATGTCCTATAGCCTTCCTCATTTATTGGAGTAAATCCAACATTTAAAAGAAAAGTAAATACAGTATGTCCTTGCTTTGGTAGCTGTTATGATTTACACTACCGGTCAAAAGTTTTAGAACACCACAGTTTTATCAGTTTTTATGAAAATGCATACAGTTTAATATCTTCATGTTTTATAAAATAAAGGTGTAGAACAATTAACCAATGGCAAATAAATAAAAAATAAGTCAAGGAATCATTAAGTATATAAAAGTTTATTCAAATGTTTCATTCTTTAAAGTAGCCACCTTTTGGTCATGTAACAGCTAAACTACCAGTCACTCTGTTGATGTCACCAACTCTGCCTCCAGCAAAAGAACCCCAAACCATCACACTTGCTCCTCCATGCTTGACAGTTGGTGTCACTCACTGAGGAACCATTCTTTCACCAACTCGATGGCATACAAACACCCTACGTGATGAACCGTAGATTTCAAATTTTGATTCATCGGTCCATAAGACTTTCTTCCAGTCTACAGTAGTCCACAGCCAGTATTTCAAGGCCCTATTTTGTCCTTTAAGGAATGGATCTCTTACTGCCACTCACCCTGTCAAACATGCAGCACAAAGTCTTGTTTTCAGAGTAGAAATTGAGACTTGCTTTTTTTGACCACTGTAAGCAAGCTGGTGACCCTCAGAAACTTGTCTTCTGATTGGGTTGTAACTTTGGGTATGCCAGATCTCTTCCTATCAGAGTTTCTTCCAGTTTCTAATTGCCTTTGGATGGTGTAGGGCACCATTGTACTCACTGACACTTACTGATTTTTTATTTGGAATTTCTCTCAATTTCCTACACATCTAAAGGTAATATTGGTCTGTCTCATTTCATTTGTTAATTGCCATTTTCTTGCTGTTATCACTGGAATTTACAACTGTCTACAGTGTAATGTTGTCCAAGTCGTACTTCAGAGGGTGTAGTAACACAGTTTGTTCCAACTCTGCTTTAAGACAGATAGAGGGTTTTTAAGTAATCAACAGAAGTTGGGACACCTGTGCAAACTGTTTCCTTCAACTTGTAAGGATTAATTTACTTTAATTGCTGATGAACATTTGTAGGTTGTAACCTATTAGTTGATCCCTGCAGGAGGCCCATTTGTGGTCCGTGTACTTTTTGGCATTTGAAATTTTATTTTAGAAGCAAAAACAAAAAAACGAAAATGAAAGGAATTTTCAGATTTTGATTTTTGATTAAAGAATAAAATGAGGGAAAAATAAGGTATTTTTAATTCTATGGTAACAAATAGCCGTCATAAACTTCAAATTACATGTACTTTTCTAGAACTATTTTATGATTCAAATAATGAAAGTGTAATAGCTCAAAAACAACAAAACAGACGCATTTTTGTTGTCTGAAACCGGAAGTACTTCTTCTTCTTCTGCACGATTTTTGACAAGACGTGTGAACAGTCCCCCTCACAACACATTGATTGACGGCCTTAAAGTTACACTGGCATCAGCACAGGATGGACCATTACGTTGTTTTTTGGAACAGTTAAAGAGTGACACTCCAGGACGAAGACATGACTGCAGAAAAACTGAGTCGTATCTTTCAGGTAAAAATAGAATCTTTGCAAACTTTGCTTCATTGATGTAGAAGTTCTTTAGTGAACGTTATTGTTGTTATTTATTATGAAATAAATAAAGGGCGTCTTCTCATTGTCGTTTCTTGCATTTTTCTTTTCTGATGTGCGAAAGAACAAAACGAAAAAAGTAATTGTACTGCGTTTCTAATTTTTCCCTTTTAAGTTGAAAATCAAATAAGTGTCTCTTTTTCTTTTTTAAATGATATTTTCTGAAACGAAATTTCAAATACCAAAAAGTACACGGACCATTTGTAATATTTTGAAATTTTCTTTTTTTCAGTTTTTGCCAAAGCACATAAATCCCAACAAGTTGGAAAAGTACTTCCAAAAATGCCCATTAGAGGGGGATATGCCATCAAACCCCAGCTGGAAAAAAATTGCAAAAACAGAAACTTTATAAAAATGAAAGGGGTTTATTTCCACAAAATAAGCTCTGTGAGATACTGTGAAGTTCTGTGATACCGTGAAGTTCCAAAGTGTACAATGGGAAAACAGGATTGCATAAAACACAAGGCAATAGTCAGACAATGTGCAAAAAAAGGTCAGGAATCCAGAGTCCAGGAAAAAAAAATTTCACAAAAGCTCAGTAAAACACAAGAACTCCAAACTTTCCTAGCACAATCAAAATGAAACGAACCACAAGGAACTGTGGAAGAACCCCTAAATATACTGGATGGAGGGCACTTCCTGGCGATGATTGGCACTCTTGGGGGACCACCCACAATACACATAGAACATACCCCAGGCAGCACACAGTATGTAGAAGTTCATATGCAAAGAATCATGCAGGCATTCGACAAAAGCAACTTTAGCATAAGTACATGATGCAAAAATAAACAAAAAAGACATGAAACGTGACTTTGAACCCCTGCCAGAGGGAGAAATCCTACCTGAAACATGACTCCCCAATATTTATGATGAGACACCATCCATATCCATACATACAGGTTTTGGCTATGAATGTTTTCCTTTATAAAATGTATGCAGAATGGGGGCACAAAAACAAAACTTGCAAGCCCCTTCAAAATAACTTGCTGTGCCCCTGCCTGCTGACATGTTGTATTAGGCCCATGGGAAGGAATTGCTTGTATCAAAAAGGTATAGGTCTTATTAACTAAACAATTCATGCTTTAAGAAAGAAGTAGTAATGTGTGGTCTAGCACCTTAAACATGGGAAAGGTGCTCTAGAAATAAAATGTTTTATTAACACAAGTAATTTTGAGGCAGAAGAATGAATTGTTTGTTTAATGTTTCATTTTCATATGTATTGTGAATGGAACAATAAGTCAGACTGAAAAAAAAAAAAAAACAATGTGCTTATGCAGAATTTAAAGCAATTAAAGAAGGTTGCAGTGTTAGGTACAGCAGCATTTCTGGTGAAAACCCAAGTATGTTTTAGTAGGGCAGACATCCAGAATAAAGCATTTTTATGGCTGGCTTAAGATCGTCAGCTTTTACTGCTCAGCTCTGTACAACATAAGCTTTCATTCTGACTGGCACACTGGTGCACACTGTGCTTCTGGACCAAAGCCATAGTGCAGTGTCCATAATGAAAGGTAAATGAGTAGTTCATTTTTAGGTGGACTTTATTGTCACGACTTCTCAGCTCTAGTGTCCTGGTGGGGTCTGGCTGTCCTTAATGTGTCTGTGCGTTTTTTTTTCCTCCAACTTCTATGCTTTTCCTTTGACATCCCAGTTACATGTGTGTTAGATTAATATTTGATTGTAAAGTAATTCTATATGTGTTAGGATGTCCAGCATGGATTATCCTCAACCCTTTAGGGGTGGTTCTCACTGTCAGGAAAAGTGTATGAAAATAAGAAGAAGTATCAATTAACTGATGTTAATTAATCAGTTAACTGATTATTAGCTTGCCTCTGGCAATTTCATTAATAAAATTGGATAACTTGGTAAGGCTCCCACTTATTTTCCTTATGTCTCTCTGCAGGAGGGCTTTCCGGATGTATATTAAGGTGACTGGAGCACACATGTGTTAAGATACAGAATAGCACATTTTATTGATAAAGACAAAGATTATAGAAATATAATAAGTGCATACTGTATATAAGGACATAGAAGACAGGATGCAAGACAGATGAGACACTGTACCACAGAAGAGGTTGGCTATTAACTGGCTATTTAGAGTTCTAATTTATCTGGGCTCAGATAAACAGTTTTACAATACCAAGGCTTTAAGGATGATGTCTGATGTCATGTGGAGTTGTGTGTTGTTGCTCCAGGTTCAAGTAGAGTGCATTCTTGGTTTTTGCTACGTGGCACTTTGCCCATGATTTGATGTGACGTTGCCTTCCTTAACTCACTTTCAGACTCTTTGCTGTGTAATCTACAACTTCATAGGGAAAAGCATTAGTCTTTCTGGCATAATGTACATGCTCTAAAGCTCCCTTCTTGGAGTAATGTCTGCTTCTCAGTCTTCTCAGCCTGTGATTAGTCACTGGCACAGAGCCTGACTTGGCAGAGTGGATCTTAGAGGTTAGTGCCAGGTCTCCCTCTCCAAGACTCTATGGAAAGTAGCTTCCAGGGCAAAGACAGTTTGTGAACGTTTTGCTCTGCAGACAGTGGTGGATGTCTTGTGCCAAAGAGAGTGGATCTTCAGCTTTTAGCTCCCAAAGAGACCAGATTGTCAACTTTCAGCTTCCCAAACAAGAGAGTGGATCTTCTACAAACCTGACAGGACTGTCCTTTTGAGTAAATTTTCATCTGAAGAAGTCTCAGCAGAGATGTCAGGTCAACTGTGATTTACACCTTTATGATCAGATGAAGTGCAGAGGTGACCAAAGTGTTGGTTGGCCTGCTGTTTAGCCGTTCACTTTAGTGTTTGCTCTGGAATGAGGTGAGGGTGAGGGTGCTGCTGGCTTTCTGTATCCCTTTAAAATCTGCTGTCTTAACAGGCCTTGTATATCAGTAAAAGCCCACTTTGCCCTACACCACCTTGCAATTGGTAAGATCAAGGTTTTAAAAAAAGATATGGGTTTTATGATTATTGGAAACTGTTAATTGGCCTTTTCTGTGTGCGTGCAGACATGCCCTGTAATGGTCTGACATAAACCTTCAAGGCTGGTTTCCATGTTGTGGTCTGTGTTCCTCTGATGGGCACAGGCTCCTCATGGCTCTGGAATAGATGGGCAGGTTAGAAAAATGATGGATGGGTTTTGCTTACAATTGAAGCACTAAAGTATTAAAAAACAGTACAGCAACTAAGAGTTTACAAGGAATCAGATATTGGAAAAGACCTGAAATTCAGGTAAATAAATCAGGAGAAATATTTGCATTAATAGGGCATATTTTGTGCTTCTGCAAGTCACAGCAATGTGTTTACTTATACAGTACATTTGTCTGTATATCTTGGTAAATGGAATGGGATGGAGTCGGATATGAGTTGAGGTGGATGGTCGAGTGTTACCACATAAGAAAATTATGATGTTAGATGTGTGTTATTTAATCAATTCACTAACAGTGATATTTTTTATTTATTTAATAATATAGTAATGCTGTTATGTACAGCATTTATTCAACACCGTACAAGGTAAGTTCCGTTCCTTACTGTTCCATAATGCAGTGGGAGGCCTTGTTATGTGTGGTCCGTCATTTCTGCCTTTGCCACATCCCACATTTGTCTACGCTGCTGCATGGTGTCTTGTGTGACCCTCACTTGAAGTGGGCGAATGACATGATGTTCTCATCCACAACAGTAAAAAATAAAAGCAATTTAACTATTGTGAGTGATGGCTGGGAGCCTGGCCTGGCCAGAACACCCTCCGCTGGGAAAGATTGGAAGAGATGGCATACACAGGACATTATCTCCCCTGGACTGCCAGATGGCAGCCCCCCTGGGTTGCGGCAGTGCCATGGTTTCCTACAGGACATCATGGGAACTGGAGTTCTTGGACTCAACCTTGTTGGGATCTGTGGGCACACTCCAGGGGTTGATGTGGGGACTAATGAGCCTTACCTTGTCAAGCTCCAGGCTAGCCCAGAAGTGCTCCTGGACCACGATTATGAGACACCGGAAGTACTCTTGGGTTTCACATATAAGGAGCTACCTGTCACTGCATGAGGAGCCAGTGACGAGAAGAAGGAGGCCAACATTTTAGTGGAGGAGTGGAGGCAGTGACAGAAAGACAGAGTGAGAAGGCAGAGAGAAGAAAAGCATTGCTGTGTGCTTGTGCTTTAATCTGTATAGCGGTTGTGGAGTGGGAAATGCTTGCTTGAGAAGAGTTTCACACAATAAAAACTCATTGTGCTTTTACACTTGTGTCTGAGCCTGTATGTGTCAGGTGTTTGGGGAGCTGGAGCACCCCCAGGTGGCCAATCTATACAGTAGAAATGTATGAAAGATGGTTCGGTGAGACTTTATACTACGGAGACCAAATGTATACTTAGTATTTCCGATACACTGAAAACAACCTCATGGCTACATTCTCTAAATATTTTGGTGATTTTGTCATGTTCAGATGCAGCCAACAATTTTAGCTTGAGATTTAAGCACAGATTTTAAATCTCCATCGCGTACTTCTTTTAAAAAAATGTATGTTTAATAAATCTAAAATACAATTAGCCGCAGACCCTCCATATCCAACAACAACTAACAACAGCACATGAATCTTTTCAACACTTGATTTGGAATCTTCTGTCTATGAAAACAACTCCAGCCACATGATACTGTAAATGGTATGAAAAGATATATTTTATTTACATTACTAATTCTTGTAATTACATTCTGTTGTCATTTTTATTTTTGAATATGACCCTCTATTACAAAAATATGTAATAAAGAAAATTGTGACAACAAAGGGTGAAATTAATTGACTAGAAAATGCAGAAATGCTGCATGTTGTGCCATGCATTCATTGTCTCACTTGCAATTGTCTGTCCATTTAGAGAAGATACATTTTTTTTTCAAGAACCAATCTGTCATCCCAACATGGTTCATCTGTCCCTTAATATGTGTGGGTGACTCAGATTCATCATCACTTTTATATTCACAGTCATCTTTATTTAAATGTTGGCTTTAATGAGTTCCATACAGCATAAGAGGAGCAGAACAGTGCAACTGAATGTTTAATCTGTCAAACTGGAAAATCTCAAGAAACACATTAGTTTGTTTTTAAGTCTTATTGTGATGTTAAATTGGTCCTGGTGTGTGTGTGTGTGTGTGTATGTTCACCCTGTGACAGATTACAGCCTTGTCCAGGGATTGTTCTTGCTTTATGCCTGATGCTTGCAGGGGTAATCTTTAGATTTGCCCTTCTTACGATAAAGGGGTTTGGAAATGGATGGGTAGACAGATTAGATATAATATTAAGTTAAATCTTTCCATAAACAGAAATTTGAGCACCGAGGCCGCTGCAGTGTTTGGCCTGCATGATGGGTTACATGACATGGCAGCTTCCAAGAGGACCCCATTATAACCAGATAACAATTTCTCCAACTTAGAGAAATTGAAAGCAGCCTTAGTAGCTTTGTTTTTATACCTTAATATATTTACAGTACATACTTTATTTAGCGATATATGTAGAAAACTGATTAGGTGTGTAGATGATGCAGTATTTAGTATAGTAGCAGGTCCCAGTTAAAGCTATACTGAAGGATGAGACAGAACTGAAAACTGATTTGATATGTGAGAAAGGACATTAAAGTTAAACCACTCATCACTGAGCAAAACCAAGACTGCATGCACTATTGATTATGGACCTAGGTTCAACACTCTGGAATAATAATTATAAAATACATTTATATAGCACTTTTGTACTACTGAAAACACTTTGCATAGACAGTGGGGAACCACTTCAACAACCACCAATATGTAACTCCGACTTGAATGATGCTATGGCAGTCATTATTGTGCCAGTATGCTCATCATACATTAGCTATTTAATGGTGAAGGGGTGAGAGAGAGAGAGAGAGAGAGAGAGAGAGAGAGATAAAAGATGAGTAGAAGGCCAGAATGATCAAGCCATGGTGGACAATTTATCCAGGATATCAAGAAAACCCTGCTCTTTTAAAAGATGTCCAGGGTTTTTTAATGACCACAGAGAGTCTGGACCTTAGTTTTACATCTCATATAAAAGACATCACAGTGTCCAGTGTCTGGATGGACCTTGTAGTTTCTTCCGCTGCCTGCATGAATGTCCTCCTGCAGCCAAAAGATGTTCTCCTTTATTAAACTGGTGGGTCGTACTTGTGTGGGTGCGCCCTGTGTGGCTTGTTAATTTATTGCTCAGAATGTAAAAAGCATGCTTATTATTGGATAAAAGAGGATTTATCTAAATTTAATAAATTACACATACTGAATGGCTTATCAGAGTTATTAACCTGATGCTCTCTCTGTAACAAATTATGAATATTAAGATGTTCACAGCATGTCAAGGGAGGCTTAAAGAGCCTGGACTATCAATATAACCAATTAAAAATCCCATGGTGTTTATAGCAAACCAACCAAATGATTAATCATGTATTACATGTTAATGTAAAAAAGTAAATTGTATTACATATTTATAGGATTTAAAGTGAGATTTAATAAACTTTAAATTAAAGTAACAAAATTTGATCGTTAAAATGTTGATAATATGTTAAATGAGAGTTAAAGAGTTAATACCATCAGTGTAACAAATTATAAAATATGTTTATAGTACATGGTTAACAATGTACTAATATAAATGTAAAAAAAAATTATAATTAATAAAATGTTTACAGTTTTTCAAGTGAGTATTGGTATTTATTAACATTACTAACATCCAAAGTCTAAATTAGTCTCCTATGAGTGAATGTAGGCCTGCGTTTGATTGGTTTCTGCTTCTTAAGGACCACCCAGAACGAACGGAGAAATAGTCGAACCTCAGCAGGCCAACTTGACCTTAAAAAGAAATAATCAAGTGAATAAAATCTTTGTTAAGAAAATAATGAAATTCATCAAAAATAAAGAATAAGCCACAGATATTCAGTCATTTATGGAAGTAATTAAATGAATACTAAATGACAGAATAATCCAAAAAGATAAACCTATAAAGAAACAAACACTTAAAAAGAGTAGAACATACAAAAACTCTAAATATCTAATGTTATAAACAACACTCTAAATCTAATGTCTAAAATTCTGAAATTAATTCAAGAACACATACCATATCCAAATGGCATTAACCATTAAACAAGACCATAAATCTTACAGTTTACAGTTCCCAACCCCATTAAAAACTCTAATTTCAAAATTTGCTAGACAGGATCCATGAACATTATCCAAACACCAGAAGAACCAAACCATGAAAATTCCCTTTTCATCTCCCGGACAAATGCCTCACAGTAATTTAGGAAAAGCATCATTGTGTCCATTACATAAGCAGGTTTACAAAGTGGAGCTGGTTCTCAGTAAACGGAACACATGTAGTGCCTGAATTGGGCCTTCCACATTTTGCTGTTTGGAGTGTTTACAGTGTTAGATAGATAGATAGAATTTGTATCCTATCTATCTATCTATCTATCTATCTATCTATCTATCTATCTATCTATCTATCTATCTATCTATCTATCTATCTATCTATCTATCTATCTATCTATCTATCTATCTATCTATCTATCTATCTATCTATCTATCTATCTATCTATCTATCTATCTATCTATCTATCTATCTATCTATCTATCTATCTATCTATCTATCGATGTGGAGGTCAGATGGCCAGGGATATGGAAGAAATGTTTTCACCTACAATCAGGCTGAGAGTAAAAGTGGAGCCCAGACACGTGAATCGTTTCACTGTATTGACAGCGGCACCGGGTATAGTATGACAGACATGATCAGGTCCTGGAAGTGGTGCCTTGTTTCTGCTGTTAGCCTCACACCACCCAGTCTCTCATTCAATATTCAGTATTCAACTCACTAATCACGATGAACGTTAAAAAGTTTGGGCCAAAGAATGCTATCAATGGCAGTCAAAACAAAAACACCTTATTTTAAGGTAGTTAGGAAATTTTGTTCTGTTTCATTGACTTCTTGTGTCTCTTAGCCCTTAATTTTTTATTTTTTATGATTTAGACTTTTTTTGCTTTGCGTCCTCCCCCACCATAACCTAATGTCTATGGGTAAGGAGCGAAAGCTTTAGATTCGTCAAAAATTTTGATCTCTGGTTGTCAATGGATCGCAACGTTTTTTAGGGTCCCCTGATACTGAATACATCAATATCTTGATGATAGGTGTGTGTTTGTCTGTCTGTGTGTGTGTGTTTGTATGTCACATTTTCTTTAGGATGGTCTAGAGCTAAAACTGGCTGGACGGAAAAAAAACAAACTAAAAACTTAAGCCTGTTATGAGATGATGATGTGCTGATTAGTTTTTGAGCCAAATCTTGTAGAGAAAGAGGCCCTCTAGAGGAACCCTCAAACACCATAATTCTGCAATTAATTATGAATTGTTCTCATCAATTGCTATTACAATGACATATTTTATGATCAGAAAGATCAACATCAGAGTGGTAAATAATTACTGAAATGTTATGGAATTGCTTGGGTAACTTGGTTCCAATGGCACAAAGCCTACTGACGCTCACGTCCAAATTTTTCTACCTTCAATTCTGCATTCTCTGAAACTCAATTCAATTGAAAATAAACTTGTTAGGCTTTCTGTCATTCTCCATTCAATCCATGAAAATGTCACTAGAAAGATGTATTGGTATGATATGCAAGAAAAAGAACAAAACAGTCTATTTATTGATTATGAAGACCAATTATTGTCCAGCCATAGGAGTTGTTGATTAAACTGCTGAGTCTCCCTAGTAGTTTTTCAGATAGACACCACTTCAACCTCCTTTCATGTACTTTCTTAGCTATCTCTCCCATTTAAGTTGTACCTCGGATTGTCTCATTTCTTATTCTGTCCTTTATCGTAACTCCACACGTCCATTTGAACATTCTCATTTCTGCCACATCTAACTTCTTCTCCTGCGCTCTCTTTACTGCCCATGTCTCAGCACCATACATCATTGCTGGTCTTACCTCTGTGTTAAAAACTAGACCCTTAACCTGTCTTTGTAATAAGCTTATATTTATGATATATAAGTAACCGACTGTATAATGTATTAATAATATATATTAATGTAGTATTACAATATTATATCTGTTCAGTAATTAATTGTTGGGCTGTGAATGCATGGTTAGAAATAGAAACGGCATGCATTTTATAAGATTATGATATATTAAGAATATCCATCCATTTTCCAACCCGCTGAATCCGAACACAGGGTCACGGGGGTCTGCTGGAGCCAATCCCAGCCAACACAGGGCACAAGGCAGGAACCAATCCTGGGCAGGGTGCCAACCCACCGCAGTATTAAGAATATGCTGTATATTAATAATTTATATACATATACAGTATTATTATACTTGCAATATTATAATTACATCTGTTTATTAATTAATTGTTGGGCTGTGAATGCATTTCTGGAAATAGTTAGAAATTGCATGAATTTTATAAGAGTATTATTATGATATATTAATTATATGCTGCATAATATACCGTATTAATAATATATATTATCATAATTATATCTGTTCGTTAATTGTTGGACTATGATCGTTGGAAAGCACTTTGTGCATATTGCTTGAAAAGTGTTATAGAAATACTGTAAATGAATAAATGAAATGAAATGAATGCATTGCTAGAAATAGAAATATCATGCCTTTTATAAAATTATAATTTTGCATTTCACAAGGTCATCCAAAGATTATAATTTTTGTCAATGTAATGATTCTTCAAAGATAAGATGTTAGCACTGTGACGAGTGACAAGTAATACACAGTAATTAAAAGTGTAATCCTTTATTAACCATAAACCTGTATTATGAAATTAGGGGAAATCTGCCCCAAGGAAGAAAGTCATTTCTGAGAGATTTACTTTTGTTGGCATGTTAGTTACCCCATTTATGGTGTAATTTGTGCCAAGTGATAGACCTTCATCGCAATAGTATAATAAAAAGTTTTTAGCATTCTATAATCAGGTTATTATTTACCTAATTCATGTGCATGTATTGGAAATATGGAGTAGATATTAACATTTTCTCTGAAATGTATTACTTAATGATACCAATATGATTTTGTTAAGAACCTTATATTTGAGTTCGGGTTTTTACAAAAACAAAAATAGACACTAATAGATCTGCTCGTCCAGACAGTGTCGAAAATGTACTCTTTTTGTGAAGGGAGTAAATGAAATACCCAAATTGAAAAGGTAAGATTCCCTGCACTTAATAAAAATGACTTTTTTGTTGGTTGATTCATATTTTACATACAGCATGACAATGGATTCTCCTCGATAAGCCCCTTGCTGATACACTGTATGAATAGCAATGGTGCATTGATTTTCCTTTTATTTTGCCTTAATATCCTCCACAAATTCCCCAGGGTCATTCTGTAGAGAGGATGAAAGCAGGGGAAACCAAACAAGCCGTCTGTGGCTCTTGCCCAATTGATTTTTACACAAAATTTGCCTTCCCAAATGATAATGGAAAAAAATTATCCCATCAATAATTTATGCCAAAAACAAATGTGAAGGGAAAATCGATAGGCGCTCACGAGGCATCGCGGTGGGATTAAAAAGAGCATTGATACTTTATGATAGCTGCTCCAAGCTACATGATACACAGATCAAGGTTTCTCTGTTTGACTAGAGACTGAAGCAACATGTCGCACCTGTTACATCGTCCCCAAGGGGTATAAACAAACGTACTGCACCCGCCTTTTATTTGTTTCCTTTTGTCTTTGATGCTAGAGCTGCTTTTGCTTTCACATCTGTTTATATACATAAGACGTAATGATTAGCATTATTATTTTGCTCTTTTGAATGTTCTTTTAAGAAGGTTTGAGTGTATTGCAAGTTCTGTTCAGTGAAATAGACATATATGATTGTGATAAAGAAATATTTTGAATGTAGTAACATAATTAATATTCCTTTTGCTTGTTATTCAGTTTTTTTTAATATAGACATTTATAAAGTAAGGATTCACTGATTTATAACAACAATGGTACAATGTTTAATGTTGTTAGGTTCAGGATGGCAGGGTTGGCCCATTACTTAGCTTAGTGGTTTATATCTTTGTTGGTACTTCTTATTCTTTGTTTCCTAATTTTCCATGCTTCTACATGTTTCTTTACTTATTTTTTCCAGCTTTCCTCACACACATATGAAAACAAGGAGTCTCTGTGCTCACAGTGGTAAAGTTTCAAACATGATCAGTAAGTTTCAGTTGTTTTTGGGAGAAAACATGGCCACTCTACTCTCCATTTGCACCAAAGAAGAGCAACAAGCAGCAATTTGCTTTTTATGGGCTGAAGGTATCAGGGGCCAAAATCCTCAATGGTTCAACAGAGTCATGATATGGTCTTGCTCAGTGTTGTCATCGGTAGTGGACATGGATGGGCATTCCATGTCTTCTTTGTGTTTAACACTTGGCCATCCATTTTAAAACTGTTCAATCTATTCATAAAGACTCCACTGTGGTAAAACACGGTCTCATAACTTTGTGCAGAAGGCCCTTTGATGGATTTTAGGCCCTGGTACACCTTCAGCCCATAAAAAACAGATTATTGCTTTTTGCTGTTCTCTGGTAAAAACAAAGTGCAGTGGTCATCTTTACTTCTCGAAAAACAACAAGGGAAACTGAGTGATCAAGGTCAATACTTTACCACTGTGACCACAGAGCCACTACATTTCCAGATGTGCCCAGGAAAAGATAAACAGCCAACCCAAATAAAATCTCTCTATTATAAAAAAAAATCTTGGAAGGAGACGAGACATGATTTTCTCGGAGAGACACTTTAAAACGCCTGCGAGACGAGTCTTTGTGCCAAGAGATTTAACCACACCCGGGGCCGGAAATAAAAGACAGAGTAGATGACAAAGTAGAACGTCAAGAAGAATTAAAAAATGCTGGCGCAGTACACATACACAGCAGGTTAGAGATAATGGAAGTATGAAAATTCAAAAGTCCCGAGCGAAGTGAGCAGGGGGCAAAGCCCCCTAGTTATAAAAAAAGTGCAGATAATTATTGACTTGCCCTCATATATTGCAATCACATTTGTGTTTCTTTCACCTCTTCTGGCTACCCAGATTAACAACCTTATCAACAGGCTGACTCTTGTGAATGCTGTCTGATAGTCAGTCAGTCATTTTCTAACCGGCTTAGTCCTGAATGGGGTCATGTGGGTCTGCTGGAGCTGGCATAGGGTGCAAAGCAGGAACAAACCCTGGCCATTGTGCCGCCATCCATTTCCATTTTCTTTATGATCAAGAAGAATGTAAGAGACGTTTTCTTTCCACTGTAATACCATATTTTGCATCTGATTGACTGCATCTGCATATTTTTTCAAATCACATGACTATATTTCCATCATGTGACCACTAATTTATGATTCACCTACTGGTAAGTATAGTCATAATGGTGACTACAGTAAGCTAAGCAACTGGAAAAATAAAAGAATATGATCTGTACTGTATTGATGCATAGGAAGTTGTTCATTCAATGCACTACAAGCCTTCACCTTCTGTAATGAAGGACAGAAGTTGGTTCATGAGAACTTGGGCTCCTATTCTTTGCTATTATGTTGGGTCCTCCACTTGAAATAAACCCCTGGACCACAGGATCTCTGTTCACACTGGCGTTTTTGCACAGTTTACAAACGGATCCGTGTCCATTCTGAAACACCTGAAAACGTGTATGACGGAAACCTTCACCTACAAAATGGGCATACACGCATCAGAGGCAAACTCTCTTCAAAGGGACCGTGTAGTGAAAAATTCGCTATGCACTTTCAAAATTATCGCATAGGCAGGACTCTAATAGTGTGTTCACAGCATAGAAAAGGAAAGAAATTAGAACTGGAGCGAATGCCCCTGTGTCAAGTTAATACGCTGATTACAGCTGAAAGTAACAATCTTCAGAACTGGTGATGGTTGTCTTGTCATTAAATAAAAACAAAGCAAATGGTAAAGTGTTTATCTCAATGTTCATTCGCAAAATGATTGATTTTAAACAGTCCACAGTAATTGGAGCACATCTTGTACCAAGCAACATTTGTAAAACTTACTTGGAGGAAATAAATAAGTATGTGTGTGTGTGTGTGTGTGTGTGTCTATATATTTGCTTTACTGACCCAGGCTTTCGTGTATCTCTCGGTCCTGTAATATTGTGAGCTTGGCTGCATTCTATACTTGTCCACTTTGTTAAACAGCTTGTTATTCATTTTGTGTGGAATACGCTCCTCCTTACCAAATAGATTATGTTTAAGTAATAAACGTTGATTAGAGGCTGCCAACAGAGTGATTTAGAATTTGATTTTCACAGGGCTTTGACTTTTTTAGTACAGCAGTAACACCACTGGTCTCAGGATTTATTGGAATTTGCTTTTTACACATACAGTTTATGCAGCGTTGAAACTTTACTAAATGCAATTTAGATACATACAGATAAACACCAGATCAAGCAACTCTTTTATGCCCGCTATGTTGGAAAATGTTTTTCTTCCATGAGCAGTGACCAATCAAAGAATAAGCCTTCGTAATGAGCAGTTGTGATGTGCAATGAACGAACAAACTAATTCTTTTGTACTTATCTTGGTCTCAGAATGAACGCACTGGTACAATGACCTTAAAGAATGAATCTTTGAGGCATGCGCAGTGTGTCCTACGTTTTATATTGCATTTTGCGACACTTTGGAGCTATCATCTTAACGTCACTTAAATGGCTGCTGTCTTTGGGAAATAGCCTATCAGTAAACTGTTACAGCGAAACGATTATGAAGACAACTAACCAATGACTGACTTGGTCGATGACACCAAGCACCTTCCATTGATCGATTCACTCAGACTGAGTGACAATACCTGATCCGCTTGACTGATTGAATGAATCAGTATGTCCCCTACTGGTCTGGAGAACCATTGCAAGTTTGTTCACGAACTGCAGACAAGAGACTTGCATTACATACACTGAACTAGTTCACCGAAAGAATCAGTTAAAAAAAAAAAAGTTTGTGTATTGAATGGAGGAACAAACTGTTGACAAAAGACTCGGAGTACATTCAATCTCAGTTCAAGTCACTGATGATATATGTATGTGAGATTGCATCAGAAAATTGTATTCTAAGGTTCTAATTGTACAATTGTTTTTTTTTTTCTATTTAATGATGAAATTTCATTTCTTGTACAGAATTCAATAGAGAATTATTATTATTACTATTATGTCTAATTGTGCAATTGTTTTTTTTCTAGTTATTGTTGAAATTTTTTTTATTCTCAGAATGCAATAAAGAAGATTATTATTATTTTTATTTCATTTAATTGCTTGCATTTTATATTGTTTGGTAGTTAAAGTTGTTACCGTGTTATGATACTATTCTAGATTTTAAACTAGAATATACAGTAGCTTGTTATTTTTTTGAAGTGAATGAATCAGTGATTCAAAGATTCATATCATTTTGGTGAAATGAATCATATTACTAAAAAGAATCACTAATGAGCAGGTTAGGATCCAGTCTGAGAAGGGTCATGAAATAAGCATGAATCAATCAGAGAATGATCAGTATGATCTTTATTTTGGAAAATCACATTTATACCCAACCACACAGAAACACTGACACTACATTTTTAGAAATATATACAGCTCTGTAGAGCGTTTAAAAATCTTTGTTTCAGGGAGCGAAAATGACGGGGTAGTGTGCATGAAAGGTGAACACATAGACAAATGTATCCGTTTTTAAATGAAAATGCATGACCAAGTATGAATGAGCTCCCATTTTACTGTTGCATTAGGATTAATAGTGGCTGCCTTAACGGATGATGTGAATTTAAATCCACCTCTGCAAGCCAGTGGCTCATGGTCCAAGTCATTACTCAGTGATCTGGAGGAGGGTTCCACACTTCTGTACACAGTTGAAATGGTTCAATTACGCACTGTCAAGCTTGATGCACCTTCCTCCCACATTTCTATGTTGCAGTTCTTTTTAGGTTTCCAAAGTTCTTCCTTAAAAAAAATATTGAACAACATTTCAAGGTACCTTATGTTATGTATTAACATATTGTGATAAAATATCAGGCAGCAGGCTGAAAAAGGTTTGTGGATGGCCACCCCGTATACTGAAAATCAGCAGAGCAAAATAAAACACAGTTTACAAGGCGGAGTTCACAATTGAACTGGCTCACAAACTGAGTCTGCTCTATAAATATGGTGGGTAGAAAGAAGAGGTGGTGTCAGGACATCAGGAACTGGAACTGATGTGGCAGGAAAAGGAATTCTGGGTAGCGTAAATGATGTCATCAGGGTTGGCCGGAAGTGATGTCAGCAGGAGGGTGATGATGTCACTATGAATCAGGGTCCTCAGCTGGGTTGTAGGGGAATAAGAGGAGAGGTGAGAGTGGCAACCCCCGGTCTGGCTGACAGATACCACTATTTGAGCCTGTAAACTGTTCCCCATGCGCACGTGTGACAATGTGTTTAATGTTTTATTGTTGTTTTTGCTGTCTTTGAATCATTATTATTTTCCATATTTTTTATTAATGTTATCTTTGTTGATTTTGTTTATTATTGATTGAATATGTCCTGTGTCTTTAAATTTACTTATATTCCATTTCATTTGCGGGTAGAACACTAAGGAGGGAGTAGGATCTTTTGGAGGCTTCACCTATTTTGCTCTGGAAGAGACTCCAGTTCATAACACTTTATAAGTGTAAGGCTATAAAATCAGTTTCAACCTAACAGCATGATATTGCGATTTAAGCACAGTCAAGTTACGAGATCAGTGCAGGATCTCATACCAGAACAAAAAACTGGACACCTTACAGATGAAAGTCTATTGCCTTAGCCACTACTTGTACGCATGGCCTGCTCAGAAGTGTGACAAGTCAGTCGGCCTGGAAAAAATTGTTTCTGAACTGGCTGACCTGAAGTTTGATGCTGCACTAGTGTTTCTTTGTTTGTTTGTCAGGTGCTTTGAATTCTGTATTAAATAATGGATTCAGAAAGTGTTTCACAGTGTTTCACTTTCTGCAGACTTTATCATGTTATAGATGTAATTTTAAATTGATAAATTTGCCATTTTTGCATTTCAATCTACACCAAATAACTCGTTTGTTACTTTCTTTTGCCTGTCTAATAACCTTTGCCACATCAAATTTTCTTTTTTTTCTATACAATTCTGTACAATTTTTATACAAAGTTTTGAAGCTTTATTAGAAAGTCGTTATTTACTGTATTCATAATCTTCAACCTCCATTGTCAACTGGCCATAGTTCAATAATGAATTAATGGATAGATATTGCTTGTTTCCATTTGTGTTGATCAGTTTCAAACTACTTTATTCCCATATCTGTATATGTATGTGTACTCATTATTTAATTTGTAATTAGTAATCTTTGTATTTGCATTTTACCCGAGAACTTGTCACAGTGAAAATTAGAACAACCTAGACGAGAGCAGGCCATTCACCTTAACAAAGAGCGACAGTCCTATCCACTTAATTCTTCCAAAATAACATCAAGTATAGTTTTGAAGTCCTACTGTCTACCACATTACTGGGCAGCTTATTCCATATGTCAATGGTTCTGTGTGAAAAACAACTTCCTAATGTTTCTGTGAAATTAACCCTTAACACTTTTCCAACTGTGTCCCCGTGTTTTTGTTGAACTCTGCAGCCATAGGTTTGAAGTGTGACACTGTGATCTATGTCATTTATTCCAAACACATTACGATATCAGGCCATAAAACTGAAATCACACAAACCAGCCGACAGGGTGAAACAACAGAGAGACAGACAGAAACACGCGAAGGACACACAGGCAGGCTGTTTAAAAAAATACTGATGTGCCCTGATTGCTGGTCAATATATATGGCCTGGGGCACAGTCTGCAGAAGTCATGAGTGATTATAGCAGGTGCAAAGGTTTCTCTTTGGCCTAGATATGCATGTATAAATGATTATGCAACATTGTAATTTGGAAGTGGAAACTATAGTTTAAAGCAAGTTAAATATATTGATCTCTTTTGGTACCATAATTCTTGTGTCTGGTTTATTTACAAAAGGGATGTGTATAAGGCTTGAGTCTGTTCTGCTTTCACTAAAGAACAAGAAGCATGCAACCCCTGCTGGATAGAAACACATTTTAAAGTCACATTCTCGATCCACTGTATTAATTCCCTTTATGTACCTTCTTAATCTTTTTTTTTTTTTGCTAAAACTGATTAATTTCTTCATAACTCATCCCCTGTAGCCCTTAAATCAATCTAGTTGCTCTTGTCTGGACCTTTTTTAGTGCTGCTATGTCCTTTTTGTAGCCTGGAGACCAAAACTGCACACAGACTCCAGGTGAGGTCTAAATAGTACATTATAAAGCTTGAGCATAACCTCCATTGACTTGTGCTCTACACATTGTAATGTAACATCATGTTAGCCTACTTAATGGCTTCTGAACACTGTCTGGAAGTTACAATACAATACAACTTATTTATTGTATAACACTCTTCACTGAGTGCAGCTGCAGAGTGTTGTGAACAATCTTTAGTTAAAATACAAGTACAGATTAATCTAATGACTAAATTCAAAACTGGTACACATATAAATGCAGATTTGTTATTAACCTAATTACTAAATACAAAATTGGTACACATATACAGTAAATGCAGATTTGTTAAAATGCACAAAGAGCAAGGCAGAACTGATTAAACATAAATGGAAACCAACAATATCTGTCCATTAATTAACTGATAAACTATGGCCAGTTGACAATGGTAGAGATCGAAATTGTACAAAAAAAGCCAAAAATAAAATCACAGACCTGGAGACCTTGGTGGCCGCCTACCTGCTCCTGGGTTTTCTATAGTGAAGTTTATGCTGGCCAGCTAATCTGATGAGAGAATCTTTACATCTGACGATTGCAGTGCTCCTTTGTCCGAGGTGACTTTTCCATATGCAGGACAGCAGCCTGGCAGTGAAGTGGTGGTACAAAATGGCACATGAAGAGGAAAGAAATAGAATAGAGGAGGTTTAGTAATGATTTAAAGTATTTTGATACTTATATTTCTGTACAAATGATTAACAAACAGAAGAACAGTATACACAGTTTTTCAGCAGTTCTAGTCAGGGTATACTAGACTAAAGTAGTGAATCTTCAGCCTGGATTAAAACCTGAGATTAAATGGGCATCTCTGATAGTGGCAGGCAGATGCTTCCAAAGCTTTTTTGCTCTGTAACTACAAGCTAAATCTCCCACTGTTATGTCATTAATCTTTGGAATCCTAAGTAGGCCGGCATCTTGAAATCTCAATGTGTACTCTCGTTTGTAAGTAATGATAATCTCAAATAAGTAAACAGGGTCTTGACCATTTAAGGTTTACGTTAAATGGAGGGTTTTGAAATCAGCCCAAAACTTAACTGGGAGGCAGTGTAATTACTTGAGAACTGGAGCTATGTGTTTGTATTTCCTTGTTCATGTAATAATTCTTGCAGCAGTGCTTTGAATTAACTGAAAGCTGCATAAAAAACAGCCAGTAAAAAACACACTCTAATAGTCACTCCTATTAGAAATAAATGCATGAACTAATGAATGAATGAAGTAGATAATGGCGAGTCCACTACAGCTCTTATATCCTTCTCAACAAGTTGTACAGTATGTTGGCAGTTCTTTGACAAGTAAAGAGCATTATACAAAAATAAACCCAAATAGAAATGAATCTTTGACTTCGACATAATTAGGTCTTCCTGATTGAAATATTGCCGTCAATACAGTGTTTAAAGTAGGAAGTGACCTGACTGAGTTTGTGTATTCACTAAGATCAGTAGAGGAGTCACTCTGAGGTTTGGAAGCAGTCTATTAGCTATTGGTCAGTAACTTTCCACCTCTCTACTATTATTATGTCATCTGATTGTACTTTTAAAACTATGGTTAAATGAATTAAACCATCTTGCTTTGACATTGGCATCATAGAGCTTGACAAAACAGACATACATGTTTCAGTTATTACCACATGCCTGCTGTCCTTAACTTCATCTGTTACTTCCTGGCTTTTCGAATCTGACGGGGTGTTGGTTGTACCAATTTCCTAGTGATTGTAATGTTATCGTGCTCTCTTCTACCCAGAAGTCCCTAGAATACATTCTCAAGTTTACTACTGCATTCAATCACCTTCTATTGTTGTGAATAAAGTTTGCTCAGATTTATTACACCCTAGACTTTCTTCAAAGGTCCTCAGTTAACTATTTACTGTCTCTTCATGGGGGCAAGAAATCTTATGCTTTCTCCTTAATGATCTGAACATGAGACCCAACATTTTCCACTTTGGGTTGTCCATTTACATTTTACCTGCAGTGGTTGGTTTGTTGCAACACAATCATTTCCACTTCAATTTCTATGTTTCTTTGAAATCTTAACTTGAGTATTCTTTTTTGTCTGATATTGTTGATGACTTTTACAGTTTGGATTTTAAGGTGCCAAAATGTTAGAATGAGAATCTTTGCCTCTCAAGATTTTATCAACATACCGATTGTTTACATACATACTGTACACTTATTCAGATTCTTTCAGTTTCTAAGGCCATTGGTAAAATTTTTGTAGTAAGTGAAAACGTCACTTAACATCAGATAAATCTAAACACTTCCTCCTGATTTCCACACCATTCCTAAAACATGAGTCTGTTCATCCATTTACTAAACTCACTTAATCTAATGTTAGGGCCGCAGGGAGCCATTCTGCTCACAAAACACCTAAGCAATATGACATACTGATAGATCCCTTTCTGTGGCTTTTGTAGCTATTTTAGATAATGATAGTCCTATAACCTGTAGCATAAATTATGCCTACAGTATCTCCACACACTTGACTAAAAGAGGAGGCTTTGAAATTGATTTTGGATTTAAAAGTGGATTTGGACTTGATCTTAGTCCCCATTGAGTCAAGTAAAGGTTCAATTTGCTTGTCAGTCATACTAACAAAATGTGTTTTTGCCAACCAGAATATACTTCTTTTTTCAATTTAAAAAGGCAGGGGTCCTAATTAGCCATTTGGTGTGATTTTCTGTGCTTTATTAGCCTTGATTAGCTTTTTAGCGGAAGTGAGATGTTTCATGCGACATGTGTAAAATAGTACAGCTGTTATCATACAGGAAAGGGTTGCTGAAGTATAAATCTACTATGCTCAGATCAAGGTAATTACTTTTATTTTAGCCAGTTTTGGACTTGTCAATTTCCCATAATCCTTTAGGTTCTAAATTATACTTTCCTTTGGATTAGGTGTACCCAATTAAGCATGGTGCCAAAAAGCAGACATATTCATTTTGCTTCCAGACTTTCCTTTTAGCTGTCCTTTTATATCTATTTATGAATGTTTCTACCTCATCACAGGTTTCCCGAAGATGTTTCTTCAGTTATGGGTGTTTGTTAATACACAACATCTCAGCCTCTAATCCATTTCACTCATTTGAAAAGCTATCAGTCAGTCTTCACTTGCTTTCTGCTGGTGCAGATTTAAGAAGATGTGGGTTAACTGAATGTTACACTATTATTCGCTAATCCTAGAGCTCATTGAAGCCTCACATTAATTCCAATAGATCAAAGCTGCCTTCAGAATGAAAAATATTCTGTTCTGCAGTACTGAACTTTTGAACCATACCATTTTAAGTGAAAGAGTTTTTAAAGTTTGAAAAAATTTAAGATGATTGCCTTTTTGGCTATGACGCCCTTGTTCTTCCTTCCTTTCAGTTTTGTTCTGCGCTTTTGAAGTGTACTATTTAATGACATTTTAATAGTAGCAAACTTTTTTTCCTGCAATGAGACGTGATCTTTTGAAGAGAGACAGAGAGACACTTTCACGTCCCGCAAGACGGTCAAGTCACGTCATATTTACAACCTTTGGAAGCAAGTCCCGTGAGACGTTGACTTTTGCAAGTCACACCCTACTTACAACCATTTTCAAACAAGACCACGATCATCTAACCTCTCAGTTGTTGGAATGCTTTTGGCAGACACACTTCCTGTGCTGTTAGCTCTTAACAATTTTATACTTTCTAGATGATACGTCAATGATTAACTGAAGAAGAAAGAGCAGCGCGTCAAAAACAGACCCAAAAGCGTTGGAGAGAAAAGAATGCATAGACTTTGTGCCAAGAGATTTAACCACGCCCAGGGCCAGAAAAAGACAAAGTAAGGACATCGTGAAGAATTCAAAAATGTTGGCGCAATACATGATATTGGAAGTAGGAAAATTTGAAAGTCATTCAGTCAGTCATTTTCCAACCCGTTATATCCTAACACAGGGTCACGGGGGTCTGTTGGAACCAATCCCAGCCCACCACAGGGCACACACACACACACACACACACACACACACACACACACACAGAGGACAATTTGGGATCGCCAATGCACCTAACCTGCATGTATTTGGACTGTGGGAGGAAACTGGAGCACCCGGAGGAAACCCATGCAGACAAGGGGAGAACATGCAAACTCCACGCAAGGAGGACCTGGGAAGCAAACCCAGGTCTCCTTACTGTGAGGCAGCAGTGCTACCACTGCGCCACTGTGCTACCCAAAATTCGAAAGTCTCAAAAAAATGATAGTAAAGATCGCATTAGTGCAAACAAACAGAAAATATTACTCTGCGAAAAGAGATCGAATAGTGTTTGAGGATGTCTGGGGGAGAAGAGAGACAAGGCAGTGAGACAAAAGGACAGCTGCTGTACAGGCTTTTAAACGTTTGAAGCGACGCATGAAATGCAGATCATGCGGCATTACAGCAGCAGCAAGCCAGAAGTTGATCGAGCAAAGAGGAGTTAAAAAAAAAAACTGTATTTGTTTCCCATTGTATCACCGTTTAAGAGGGGTTTCAGAGGAGCGACCACGTCTCCTTGGGGTGCATTCAGCCCCCCTCTTCACAACGGCGCATAGCATTGGCGTAGGAAGGGGTTGGCGAAGCCCCCTAGTAATACATTAAAGTTAAGTTTTGTATTCATATGCTTCCACAGTGTTGGCCCTTTCTAAGATGGTTATTCCTGCCTTGTAGTTGCAGCTGCTTGGCTTAGCTTGATAGTGCCTATAAATGTATTGGAAGTGTCCACATTTTATTGTTATAAAACATTAATTCACAACTGATTTAATTTGGCTTTTTTGCCACTGATCAACAGAAGTAGACTCTTCAATGTCAAAGTGAAAACAAATCTCTACAAAATGGTCTAAATGTATTACAAATAGAAAATTCTAAATTACTGATCATGTAAGTGTTCGCCTCTTTTAATAGGACACCCCTGTGCTTCACCCTATCACTGGGCAGCTACTTGGTTTTAGAAGTCACTTCATTAGTTCAGTGGAGATCACTGTCTGGAGACAAGGGATTTCAGTTTGATTGTAATCTAAACGCACCTTATCTGGAAGGTGCAATTTGTGCTCACTATGGTGGCCTAACATATGCAATGAAGACTGTCACGCAAGCTGGAAAAGAAATCTTCTCAGAAGGTGTAGGTTTCTTGCAGACTGCATCAGGTCTTCCTCCAGGATTTCCTTGTATATCGCTGTATTTACATTGCCCTCACAAGCCTTCAAGAGTGTGCTTCAGAGAAGCAGTCACACATCATTTTTTAACAGTGGATTTCTTTTTGCAACTCTCCCATAAAGCTGCAACTGGCAACAGGTGTTGTCTGCACAGTTTCTTCAGTCTCACTCACTGTAGTTTGTAACTCCGTTCGAGTTCTCATAGGTCTCCTGGTGGCCTCCCTCACTTGTTTTCTTCTTGTACCATTACTCAGGTTTTGTAGCTGGCCTGCTCTAGGCAGATTTTCAGCTGTGCCATACTCCTTCCATTTCATTATAATTTATTTAAGTGAACAGTCTCCATCCTTTGACTTGTGCTTTTCTATCACATTTTCACAGAATTTCTTGAAGCGTTCTTTCATCTTCATTGTGTAGGTTAGGCCACCATACTGACACACCACAAGTTGTTCCTACCAGTTACAGGCACAATTATACTACAATTGATTGAAACCCCAGACAGGTGATCTTCATTAACTAATTTTGTGACCTCCAACCCCAGTGATGGTTTAGGTGTGTCATATTAAAATGGATTAATACTTGTGCAATCAACTATTTTGTGTTTTAAATTTGTTATTAATTTACAGCACTTTGCAGAGATCTGTTTTCACTTTGACTTTAAAGAGTTTGTTGTTCTGTTGATCCAGGTACAAAAAGCCAAATTAATTTAATTGTGATTAAATGTTGGAAAACAATAAAATATGAAAACTTCAAAAGGAGTGTGAACTTATTATAGGTGCTGTAGCTTCCCACAATGCTGAACTGGATTAAGTTAGTTCAGGAATTAGATTTATGAATCGGAAGGGCACATCTTCATGGTTTCAGCAGAAGAATCATTTTTACAATAACTGACTTTACAGTTGGTATTATCTATCTATCTATCTATCTATCTATCTATCTATCTATCTATCTATCTATCTATCTATCTATCTATCTATCTATCTATCTATCTATCTATCTATCTATCTATCTATCTATCTATCTATCTAAGCTAGCTAGCTCTAGATAGCTACTCATGCCTTTACCATTATGCTTATCCAATGGATGGAAACAGGAGCCTCAGCCTATCCTGGCAACATTAGCCACAAGGCAGATTCCAGTCATGGATGGAACATTGTATCCGAAAATGCCATACGTAGGTTATGCTATGTAAGAATAAAGCATAAAACAGCCAGATTAGATCTATCATCCCCAAGGAAAAAAACATATTTAATGGTGAAGGCAAACTCTGCTGTTGTTTAAATTACCTGCAAGTAAATTGCTGGTGTTCTTATTGAAGACATGATCTGGAGACCACGTCCTGTTCTTCTGATGACATTTTAAATTGTATGCAATGCGGTAGAGAGGACTCACTGGGCCAAGCTGAACAAATTCAGGTTTCTTTCTCTGGATCATCAACATCAGAATTCGGGGTGCTGGGGTGAAGCAGACAGATATACAAGTTCCTGAGTTCCCTTCACAGACGTCCCTTTTTGTTTAGTCCCATTTGAGTCATGTGAACAATAACACCCATGACAGCTAATAAAAGATATTTATTAACAATAAATATACATGATTTTTTCCTTGTACTACATTTGTAGAACAAATGCCTTTAATTCATAGCACATTGTAAAACAAGAAACAATTATCTACCATTACTTGAAAGGCTTATGATCTGACATCCATGTGACAAATAAATGTCATGTGATGTCATTTTCTGCTTGCTTAATCCAGACCAATGTCGTGGGTTTGGGAGAATGGAGATTATCCCAGCTACAGGGCACAATGCAGGAACAAACCCTGAACAGGGTGCCTGTCCATCGCAGGGTGAACACACACACATACACATACCAAGCCTGATGTAGCGTTGCCAGTTCACCTAAATTGTATGTCTTTGGACAGTAGGAGGAAACCGGAGCATACAGTGGAAACCCACACAGACATGAGGAGAACACAGAGGGAGGACCCAGGACATGAACACTGGGCTCCTTATGGCAAGGCAGCAGCACCACCATGTCACTCACAAATAATGTGTGTTATATCAAAAACACTACAGTAAATAATGTTATAAATTGAAGTATTCAGAAGCTACTGTGTCAGAAATGAAAGCTTCACCTCACCTCCTACTTCCCCTTTTGCTGCAACTTATTTGTGCCTGTATCCTCACAAACATCACATTACAATGTTGAATGCCACTTTGCTAAAGACAATGTGAGTGTTCTCTGCATGTATGAATATGTTCATTAGTCTAGTGGTCTATTTAGCCCCATATTATGTGTGTTAGAGAGGAAATGCATTGGGAAGTGTATCTTTAATATCAAAGAATAAAAATAAACCATCTAAAGAGTATAGAAACTGGGCCCAAAAATTGTTCGAAATCAAGATTATGGGGTAACCCTGTCCTAGAACATTAAACACTTTTATTCCAACATATTGATTCTTTGGTGTGGGAAACTCTTGTTTTCTTATTCTTAGATAGATAGATAGATAGATAGATAGATAGATAGATAGATAGATAGATAGATAGATAGATAGATAGATAGATAGATAGATAGATAGATAGATAGATAGATAGATACTTTATTAATCCCAAGGGGAAATTCTTGTACTCACCAGGGGTCTTGTTTATAAAACCTTGCATGGATTTGAGCCAAAAAAATCAGATTTATAAAACCTGGTATACGAACATTTCTATGCAATTTATTGTTTATAAATCACAATCACCACCCTAAAGCATTATATGGAGCAGGCTAATCAACCTCATGCATATAGAATCATGATGCTGTGGAAATTCATTGGCTGGTAGAGCAGCCTCTCCCTCCCAATGCATCAAGACCCCACCTCCTGCATTCAAGGGTATCTGGTTGTGCTTCACAACTGAGAGCACAAGAGAATCTGTGGCATTATTGCATCTCTCCTCTGTGCTCTGTGGGTCCAGGAAAGGTGTGGGAAACCATCATCTGAGTGAGTAGCTCCCATCACCTGGTATACTGTATATAATGACGGGATTGCTCTTACAATGAACAGTACAGGCCATATGAAACACTGAGGTTATGTTACAAACCAGACAGCCCTCATGTACAGCACCATCACGTCTGTCAAAGCTTCTTTGCCTCAAAATAAATGAATCATGGGTTGACCCAGGCATTAATGGAATGTAACTGTTTACGGTTAATAATAATTCATTACATTTATATAGCGCTTTTCTCAGTACTCAAAGCGCTATCCACACAGGGAGGAACCGGGAAGCGAACCCACAATCTCCTTACTGCAAAGCAGCAGCACTACCACTGCGCCACCTGTGAGGACAACAGCTTCATTCTCATTAGATGCCCTTATTGCGATAAGATTGCATTAAAGATGTCTGATTACGTTAGGAGAATCGGACACCCACACCATATAAAAACTGGAAGTTGTGCCTCATCAGTCTAGCAAGCTAATGGTTTCCAGCACAGGAGGCATGATGGAGTGAAGATTGGCTGTGATAGTCCTGAATTGTCGCCCAGTTTCCCAAGACGTGACAACAGGTAGTTGATAGAAACTGACAAAAAACCATGAGTTCCTCAGTGCAAAATAGTACAGCAGTATTGGCCCTGTTAAAAGGGAACCAAAATACAATCTACAGTACATCATATTCATCACTTTTGAGTTGTAATATGTTTGTCATATCAACACACATTATAGTATTGATTCAGTGATATAAATTATGACATGTGACAGACATTATTTAGTGGGTCTGGCTGCATTTCCCTGCTTGATAAAGTGTGTTGTCATTTTTGTTTCTTCAAAAAGTTACTTACACATGGGTCAGAAATTGCTGTAAATACTGTATATGCACGTCCTCCCATCAAGTTTTCTTTTATAAATCCCAGCGTTTTCATGGGAAGCTGCATATACACGTTTCAAGCTCCTCTTTGTGTGTATGCAAGCTTTATGAATGAGGCCCCTGGCCTGGAAAGAGAGACAGTCCGCCAGTTGCAATGCTCTTGTACCTGGGATTACAGATTCGAATTGCGCCCAGAACAGACTGCGACTGTGCAGATGCACAAACCAGTGTGTTTCTTCATGCCAGTCCCAAGCCCAGATAAATGGGGAGGGCTGTGTCAAGAAAGGCATCTGGTGTAAACGTTCGACAGATCAATATTCGGACACAATACAGATTTCCATCCCAGATTGGTTTTCAATAGCTGCCACCAGTACTGTTAATCAACAGGGTGCTAGGGGAAAATGGGCTATTGTTGGCCGAAGGAGAAGAAGAAGGGGAAGGAGTGTTCAGAAGCAGGAGGAGAGGAGGAAGGTTAGGAGAGTGGAACTGAGGATAGGAAGTTTGAATGTTGGCAGTATGACTGGTAAAGGGAGAGAGTTAGCCAATATGACGAAAAGAAGGAAGGCTGATATATTGTGCGTACAAGAGACCAGATGGAAGGGGAGTAAGGCCAGGTGAATCAGAGGTGGATTCAAATTGTTGTACCAAGATATGGATGGGAGAAGAAATGGGATAGGGGTTATCCTGAAGGAACAGTATGTGAAGAGTGTTTTGGATGTGAAAAGAGAATCGCACAGAGTGATGATTATGAAGCTGGAAATTGAAGGTGTGCTGATGAATGTTGTTAGTGCATATGACCTGCAAGTTGGGTGAGCGATGAATGAGAAAGAAAATTTCTGGAGTGAGTTGGATGAAGTGGTGGAGAGAGTATCTAAGTGAGAGAGTGTGGTGATTGGACCGAATTTCAATGGACATGTTGATGAAGGGAACAATGGGGATGAGGAGGTGATGGGTAGGTAGGTGTCAAGGAGAGGAATGAAGAAGGTCAGCGGAGTGAAGTGGAATGAAGAAGGTGGTGGATTTTGTGAAAAGGATGGATATACAATACAATACAATACAATACAATACAGTTTATTTTTGTATAGCCCAAAGTCACACAGGAAGTGCCGCAATGGGCTTTAACAGGCCCTGCCTCTTGACAGCCCCCCAGCCTTGACTCTCTAAGAAGACAAGGAAAAACTCCCAAAAAAACCTTGTAGGGAAAAATAGAAGAAACCTTGGGAAAGGCGGTTCAAAGAGAGACCCCTTTCCAGGTAGGCTGGGCGTGCAGTGGGTGTCAAAAGAAGGGGGTCAATACAATACAATACAGTGCACAGAACAGAACAATTTCTCAATATAGTAAGAAATAAAAAATATAAATTTTAGAAGTACAGAGCTGAATTTAACAGTAGATGATATATCCGATATGTCTGTGGTAAATAAGTATTTTAAGAAGAGGGAGGAACACAGGGTGATGTACAAGAGTGGAGGAAGATTCACTGAGGTGGATTATATTCTACGCAGGAGGTTCAGTCTGGAGAAGATTGGAGACTGCAAAGTGGTGACAGGAGAAAGCGTAGTTAGGCAGCATAGGATGGTGGTCTGTAGGTTGATGTTGGAGAACAAGAAGAGGAGCAGAGTAAGGGCAGATCCAAGGATCAAATGGTGGAAGTTGAAAAAGGAAGACTGTAAGGTGGAATTCAGGGAGAAGGTAAGACAGGCACTTGGTGGCAGTTAAGAGTTACCAGATCGCTGGAGAACTACAGCAGAAGTGGTAAGGGAGTGAGCTAGAAGGGTGCTGGGTGTGACATCTGGACAGATGGAGGAAAACCTGGTTGTGGAATGGGGAAGTACAGGATATTTTACAGAGGAAGAGGCTGGTGAAGAAGAAGTGGGATAGTCAGAGAGATGAAGAAAGTAGACAGGAGTAGAAAGTCTAAGGTGAAGAGAGAAAGGTGGCAAAGTCTAAAGAAAAGTCGTATGATGAGTTGTATGAGAGGTTGGACACTAAGGAGGGAGAAAAGGACCTGTAGAGATTGGTAAGACAGAGGGACTCAGCTGGGAAGGATAAGCAGGAGGTTAGAGTGATAAAGGATAAAGATGGAAACGTACTCACAAGCGAGAAGTGTGTGTTGAATAGATGGAGAGAGTACTTTGAGAGGCTGATGAATGAAGAGAATGAGAGCGAGAGAAGGTTGGATAATGTGGAGACAGTGAACCAGGAAGTGCAACAGAGTAGCAAGGAGGAAGTAAGGATAGCTGTGAACAGGATGAAGAATGGAAAGGCCATTGGTCCAGGTGACATACCTGTGGAATCACGGAGGTGTTTAGGAGAGATGGCAGTTTTTAACCAGATTGTTTAATGGAATCTTGGAAAGTGAGAGGATGCCTGAGGAGTGGAGAAGAAGTGTACTGATGCCGATATTTAAGAATAAGGGGGATGTGCAGAGCTGTAGCAACTACAGGGGAATAAAATTGATGAGCCACAGCTTGAAGTTATAGGAAAGATTAGTGGAAGCTAGGATAAGAAGGAAGGTGATGATTAGTGAGCAGCAGTATGGTTTCATGCCAGGAAAGAGCACCACAGATGCGATGTTTGCTCTGAGGGTGTTGATGGAGAAGTATAGAGAAGGCCAGAAGGACTTGCATTATGTCTTTGTGGACTTAGAGAAAGCATATGACAGGGTGCCTCGAGAGTAGTTGTGGTATTGTATGAAGAAGTTGGGAGTGGCAGAGAAGTATGTAAGGTAGAGATGGGATTACATCAAGGATCGGCTCTGAGCCCTTTCTTATTTGCAAGGGTGATGAACAGGTTGACAGACGAGATTAGACAAGAGTGCCCTGTGGACTTTGATTTTTGTGGATGACATTGTGATCTTCAATGAGAGTAGGGAGCAGGTTGAGGAGACTCTGGAGAGGTGGAGATATGCTCTTGAGAGGAGAGGAATGAAGGTCAGTAGGAACAAGACAGAATACATGTGTGTGAATGATTGGGAGATCAGAGGAATGGTGAAGATGCAGGGAGTAGAACTGGTGAAAGTGGAGGAGTTTAAATACTTGGGATCAACAGTGCAGAGTAATGGGGATTGTGGAAGAGAGGTGAAGAAGAAACTGCAGGCAGGGTGGAGAAGATTGTCAGGATTAATTTGTGACAGACAGTTATCAGCAAGAGTGAAAGGGAAGGTCTACAAGATGGTAGTGAGACCAGCTATGTTATATGGGTTGAAGACGGTTTCACTTACCAAAAAATAGGAGACCGGATTGGAGGTGGCAGAGTTAAAGATATTAAGATTTGCATTGGGTGTGACGAGGATGGACAGGATTAGAAACAAGTACATTAAAGGGTCGGCTCAGGTTGGACAGTTTGGGAGACAAAGCCAGAGAAGTGAGATTGCGATGGTTTCGACATGTGCAGAGGAAAGATGCTGGGTATATTGGGAGAAGGATGTTAAGGATGGAGCTGCCAGGTAAGAGGAAAACAGGAAGGCCTAAGAGAAGGTTTATAGTTGTGATGAGAGAAGACATGCAGGTGATGGGTGTAACAGAGCAAGATGACAATGACAGGAAGATATGGAAAAAGATGACCCGCTCTGTGGCGACCCCTAACAGGAGCAGCCAGAAGAAGTAGATTATAAATTTAATGTGGCAAAAAAGCAGAAGCATGTTAAAAGATAATTAAATCTAGCAAAATCACACTATAGAACTGTGGAATTTCTGAGAAGTTGTCATAGATGGCTCTGACTGGCATACCCAATGTGTGTCAGCATTCACTGAGGCTCTTTTGTTGCTTTTCCTCTTGGCATGAAGGTTTTGATCTTCATTCTACTCTGTTTCTGGCTTCCATTAAGGTTGTTGATTTTTAAAAGCTTGTCAGGGCTGAAGTGAGACACCTGAAGCCCCTCTCTTTTCAATATTAGTTTGGACAAGCCACCCTGCAAAGATCAAAGGTTCAAAGGAAAATAATAATAGTAAAAGTCATAGCTATTATAGTGTACTTATTGTCAAAAAATTGCTTTTTAACCAACATCTCAGAATTTAAGAAAGAAATAAAATTAAAGCACTCTTTTAACTTCACTAAAAACAATATTTTATAACAATCACTTTTAGGATTGTATTGGCTTAAAAATGTCTGTTATTAGTGGGTTAGTGTGAAGGTGATGCCACAAAATTTCTTAATGAGCATAGTAAAAAAGGTTAGTCAGGTTCCAAACAGAGTTGAAAAAACATTTTTCTGACGTCAATAACAATCTTAATACATAATTCGCCAGTCTCCTCACTCACTCACTCACTCACTCACTCACTCACTCACTCACTCACTCACTCACTCACTCACTCACTCACTCACTCACTCACTCACTCACTCACTCACTCACGTCTGTCCGAAGCCGAATGCGCAGTCGCCTTCTGCGCACGTCGCATTCTGCGCATGTCTGAATCCGAATGCATAGTCAACTTCTGCGCAGCTGCCCGAAAAACCTTACGAGACCAACATCGTGGCAGGTGGCGGATTTACAGCCGCAAAAATTCAAAGAGAAAGGCGACTACGGCCTCAAAAATTCAAAGAGAAAGGCGACTTCGACCGACATCCAACCCCAACATCGCGGGAGGCGGCGGATTTATGGCCGCAAAAATTCAAAGAGAAAGGCGACTTCGATTAAAGCTCTAGAGGCCTGAAAAGCGATTTCGACTACAGCTCGAGGCCTAATTACACATTCATTCAATACACCTATATCAGGTTTGTGGTGCTTATACTTATTACTATTGCACTCGTGCCCGTTTCATCTTACGTTGTCGAAACGGGCTGTTTGTCTAGTTTTTAATAATTAACCAATGCATTTTAAAGGAAAATGGTACTGAATGGATTAGATCTACGTAAGTGTTCATGTCTAATTCTTATTGGCTGTAAAATATTGTTCACCAGCACACTTCATGCTTAACATGTGTGATATAAAGCGATCATTTCTGTTGTCCTTCTTATTTTTTCATTTTCGTGTTGAATATTATACACTGCTTCTCATGGTCATTCATTTTGAAGAAGTTTGTGTACCCATGGATGTTCCCTGGTGTCCTGTCTACAGTTTGTTTTTTGCCCTGTGGCCAGTGCTGCCAAGGTAGGTTCCGGGTCCTGGTAACTCTATGTTGGAATAAGTGGGTTAAGAAACTAGATGGATTTAACAATTTGTAGAATTTTGTTCTCATTTTTACAGAGATTTTTTTTGTGCACCTGTGGCACAATATCCCAATTGAATACATTAGCATTACACATTATAGCAGAATAAGATTAAAAAGAAAGACATGCCATGTTTTATATTCTTTGCAAAAACAGGTGGAACAGTTGAAATGCTCAAACATGGATGAACACTGAGGTGTTCATGTAGGGCACAATGCAAAGCTAAAAGCTATTGTAAATTGTTGTATTTTCTGGTCTTGCAATATTTTTGTTTTGCTTGTGGTTAGCACTCAAAATAAAAGGCATGTGCTTCAAAATATAAAATTACTTATCTAATTCCCTTATCCAGTGTGAGTTATGAGTCACAATTAAATGAATAGATTTACTTAGAGAAGCTAAAGAATCTGCGCCTTGTGTTTTACTGTCAAACCTCCCAGACTACAGCGATACCTACTTACTCAAGCAGCTACTGTGGACGCTGCCTTCCCCAGGACGCCAGATGGCGATGTCCCTGCAGCATAGCGGTACCCCAGATTCCTGCAGGGTACCATGGGATTTGGAGATCGGCTTCACAGCCCTGCTGGGCACCGTGGGTGCTGCCAGGAGACGCTGCAGGGAGACCTGGAAGTCTTTACTTTCAATATAGCCTGGAAGTACTCCCAAGTCACGGGGACGGAAGCCCCAAAGTACTTCCGGGCTGAAGAAAAAGCAGGTTCTCCTCTGACCCGGAAGTGCTGGCAAGTCATGTGAACGGAAGAGGAGAAGCACTTATGGGTCAAGGACTATATAAAGGACTGCTGGAGACCCGGCAAGGGAGCTGGAGTTGGGAGGAGCAGGACAGGACTGCTGAGAGGTGTGGAGGAGAATATTGTATTGATTTATTGTTGGTTTATTTATGTATATTGGCTGTAGTGCTTAAAAGGCACTTTGAAGAAGAAAAAATAATTAAAAGATCTTCTTTGTACTTTTACCCTGTGTTTGAGTATATGTCTGTTGGGTTTAACAGGGCGACAGCAACCCCTAATGTTCTTATAATATACTGTATATATACAGTATATATATATATATATATTGTGGAAGCCAGCCTGGACACAGACAGGCGGACACGTTCATGTCACCCAACACACGTTTATTATACATTTGCTATTTACAATAAAGTGCACTCAAACCCCAAAAGTCCCCACAAGTCAGGGCCAAATACGAATGCCTTACACTCTCTTCAGGCCGCCTCCTTGCCTCCTCCAGAGACCTCGTCCTCTTCCAAGTCATCCTGTGAAGGGAGGCGGCCCCTTTTATAATCACCCGATTGTGCTCCAGGTGTTTCCCGGCAATCTTCCACCGACACGCCCCAAGTGCCGGCTGCATCCCCAGAAGCACTCCGGGTGTCCCAGCTCTTCTTCCCCCCAGCACTTCCAGGTGTATATATATATTCCTGCCTTGAGCCCTGTGTTGGCTGGGATTGACTCCAGCAGACCCCCGTGACCCTGTGATTAGGATATAGTGGGTTGGATAATGGATAGATGGATGGATGGATATATATATATATGTGTGTATGTGTGTGTAAGAATGTATATATATATGTGGATGTTTTTCTTTTTAAACCTGCATGTGCTGGGTTCATGTCCAAGTGTCTGTTGATGGAGTTTTTGGGACACTTGGACATGAACCAAGCATATGCAGGCTTAATGTATTTATGTTTATATACAGAATATACAGTATATTGTTACAAACTCCACAAAGAGCCATAGCAAGGTTTGGGGCAGCCACCTGTATATTTGGTTTCCTGGCTGCAAATTGCAAATAAATGATAGCACTGATGTGCACAAAACCGAGTCCAAAAAAAAACCGAGGGAATAGGGAAAAGGTGGAGGCTTTTAAAGGGGAAGACAGGAAGTGAGGTCCTTCCTTGCCCTTACTCAAGCCCTTTAGCTGTCTCCCATGCGCACATGTGTGACAATATACACAGAAGTGCTATGTTCCGAATTGAGGTATTGGGTCCTGGTGGGATTTCCCAGGAAAGGTCTGCATAAGACTTAGGCTTAGAGTTAGTGCACCCCACCACCCCCTGGGCAGGCGTTTTATACTTAACATCTAAGCCCTTTAGCTGTCTCCTATTCGCATCTGTGTGACAATATACTCATATACTCCGAGGCGCTGATCATCACCTGCGTAATACTATTCCTAGAGTGAAGTATGGTGGATGCAGCATCACACCATGGGGGTGCTCATCAGCAAAGTGGACAAGAAGATTGATTAGAATTGAGAGAAGGGTGAATGTGGCCAAACTATGAGAGGTCTTTGAAGAAAACTTGCTCAACAGTGCATGCAGCCTCAGACTGGTGTGACATTTCACCTTTCAGCACAACAGTGACCTAACCAAGCAGCTGAGACAACACTGGAGTGGCTTCAACAACAGGTGACTGTCCTTGAGTGGCCAACCAAAGCCCTGACCTTAACCATATACTTCCCATCCAGTTTAATGGAGCTTGAGAGAATTTGTCAGAATAGGATAAAATGTTCAAATCCAGGTGTGCAAAACTAGTAGAGACTTACCTAAGAATACTTGAAGCTCTAATTGCTGCCAAAGAGGCTTCTACAAAGTGCTGAATTAAGGGTCTGAATACTTCTATGAATGAGAGAGATTTCGCTTTTTGATTTTTAATAAATTTGCTAATTTTTCTGAAAACATATTTTCACTTTGCCATTATGGGTTATTGAGTGTATATTGATGGGCAAAAATGGCAAATTTATCTATGTAAAATTAAATCTACATTACAATAAAGTGTGCAGAAAGTGAAGGGGTCTGATTGCTTTATGAATTCTATCTATCTATCTATCTATCTATCTATCTATCTATCTATCTATCTATCTATCTATCTATCTATCTATCTATCTATCTATCTATCTATCTATTATAGAAGCTTTTATGGCATGACTAATCAAAATGAGAAAGCCAGCAAAGAATACAATATAAAAAGTCGCTTGTGAATCCATCACTTAGTTTATTGATTAAGTATATTTTACGGTTTTAGGGTCACAGAGCAGTGCATTGATGCTGTTCACGTCAGAAGCACTATCTTAAAACAAGCATGGAAACAAATACACCTACATACCCTATATGTACAGTATGTACTGCATACAGACACACATACACAAACGTCTGGTCTGCACAAAATGTCCAATACTGAATTCCTATTGGCCTTAGCATTTCGGCAACTGCTTAGCCTCTCTGTTCGCTGCTGGAGTTGACAGCATTTGCCAACTTCTGATCTTCAACAGAGTGATGTTGTTGATAACGACAAAGTGAATGTTGCCAACCAGGCTTTAGATCAATAGGTTTCCAAACCTCAGGTTATAAAGCAGACCTTCTATTGTTTTTCCATTTTATCTGACATGTGTAGCATCTGCCCTGAAGAGAAGTATTATACCATCAGAGGTTTGGCGCTTTTTCAATAATTTGCTTTAGAGCTGCCTGACAGCCTTTCTTTGAGTAACTGAACCTTCAGATACCACTCAGCAGAAATCACATACAGTGTTTAAATCATAAAAGGGTAATGCCACAAATCCTGTTTAGACAGAGACACCACGTTACACTAGGCTGTGATAGTAGATGAAAGCTCTAAAACAGCAGCACCAGATTTCTGATCCCTGGCCGCATTGTTGGCTGGCTGCTTCTGGACTCCATGGCTTATGGGACTTCCTGAACTAAGGAATCAGAACACAGACAGGCATACTGCAATGTGTATATTTCCCAATTATAAAAGTATTCTTTTGTTTCCAATAAGAATCCCAAATGCTGTGCTATGACTTCTGTAAGTGGTTCTATTACATCTCCTTGACTCTTCATAATCTACCATGATTGACAATAACTTTGCATGTCATTATTTGCAATGTGTCTTAAAATAGGCTTCTTGTCAGCTTGAGAGCCACAGAAACAATAAAAATTTTCCATTCATTCACAGACATGGAAAATTGCAAGGCTTTGTCCTGGGATAAGCCTCCTCTGATCACTAAGAGGAAACTTTGGACTTTCATCAAAAGACAACCCTAGAACTTATGAATGAACATCTTAATAGATAACTGCTGCTGAAATTGTTTAAATGGCTTACCAGGATTCTATTCTTTAATCAGACACATTTAATCACCATCACCACACTTACGGGTTATTGGGACTTGGCAAACCAAGCTAACTAAACAAAGTAGCCTCATTATATGTAAGCCCTTGTTTTTTTGTCCATCCATTCATTTATTTACTGAATCTGCTTAATCCAGTTTTAGATCCATGGGGAGCAACATCAGGTGCAAAGCAGGATACCACTTGATTACACACAACCCATTTTAGAATCAAGAATCTGCTCAATAGACATGTCTTTAGGGGTATTTAGAGAAGAAGTCTATTTTAGGACTATTTCATAATTCATTTTAATGGAAAAATATAAATATAGGTGGTATGGCCACATTAAAGTTAGAACATTAGAACAATCTAGATGAGAACAGGCCATTCAGCCCAACAAAGCTCGCTAGTCCTATCCATTTAATTCTTCTAAAAAAACATCAAGTCAAGCTTTGAAAGTCCCTAAAAAGTTCCTTACTGTCTACCACACTACTTGGTAGCTTATTCCAAGTGTCTATCGATCTTTGTATAAAGAAAAACTTCCTAATGTTTGTGCGAAATTTACCCTTAGCAAGTTTCCAACTGTGTCCCTGTGTTCTTGATGAACTCATTTTAAAATAACAGTCTCGATCCACTGTACTAATACCCTTCATAATTTTAAACACTTCACTCATGTCACCTCTTAATCTTGTTTTGCTTAAACTGTATAGGCTCAGCTCTTTTAATCATTCCTCATAACTCATCCCCTGTAGCCCTGGAATCAGCCTAGTCGCTCTTCTCTGGAACTTTTCTAGCGCTACCTTGTTCTTTTTGTAGCCTGGAGGCCAAAACTGCACCCAGTACTCAAAATGAGGCCTCACCAGGACGTTATAAAAGTTGAGAAGAACCTCCTTGGACTTGTACTCCATGCATCAAGGCGCTATATAACCTAACATTCTGTTTGCCTTCTTAATGGCTTTTGAACACTGTCTTGGAGTTGATAGTGTAGAGTCCACTAGGACTCCTAAGTCCTTATCAAAAAGTGTACTCTTGATTTTCCGACCACCCATTGTGTATTCAAACCTAACATTTTTACTTCCTATGTGTAATTCTTTGCATTTACTGACATTAAATTTCATCTGCCACAAATCTGCCCAAGCCTGTATGCTATCCAAGTCCTTCTGTAATGATATAACGGATTCCAAATTATCTGCTAATCCACCTATCTTGGTATCATCTGCAAACTTAACCAGCTTGTTACTTACCGGTATATTCCTGTCTAAATCATTTATATATATATATGTGTTTAAATCTGAATTGGTACTCAACTAGAATACCTTCTGTCTAGAGTCTGCATGATCTCTTTGGATTCAAGTTAGTTTCCTTTCACGATCTGAAGAAATGCTATTCGGTGGACTCTCCATATGATGGTGGTTCTGTGGATACATGTGTGATCAATGGCAGACCTAAATATTTGTGGCCCTGAAGTTTAAACTGTTATGGGGGCCCCTTCACAACCAGCAATGAGGTCTCAGTAACCACTGTTATCTTCTTTAATGGGGATGTTCCACGACAGCTCACCACAAATTTTAAAAGAATGCAACCATTTCATCTCAGGTTTTGATTAAAATTGCTGTGCTAGATTATTCCACATGTCAAAGTTACTGATGTGAATAAAAAATTTCCTATGCTTTTTAGTTTTCAGGAATGGAAATTAAAGTTGCTTCTGGGGCCCTTCCACGATTAGGGGCCCTGAAGTTTAAGCTTAATTAGTTTCATTTTAGACCCCTGTGTGTGATGTGGCTAGTTATGGTTTTGTACCTTGCAATTCCAGCTTATGCTCTCACTTCCTGCATCCATGGCCACAACAAGTGCCTTCATACTTCTCATTTCAGAAGTTCATCAACCCATTCATTTTATCCATTTAAAAACATCCAAGTGCTAGTGACTTTCTGAAGACACACACACTGGTCTGTTCATATAGTCGTATCTGATGTCAGCCATTGCACATTCCCGAGGAATTCTAGGAACAAAGGTCATAGCAACAAGTGATGTTAAACAATTGAAAATGACGGTACTGGAAAATAAACACAATGGCACGATGGGATAATGCAAAAGAATTTTATGCTTCTCAAAAAGCATTTTTTAGAGCAAAATGATGTTACCAAAAATTCTTTGGGGTTAAAAAAAACTTAAGAATACACATAAACTTTGTTTTAATTTCTTAATTAATAATCGACCAAAAAGGATGATATCTGAAGCTGTTTTTGTAGTCTTTGGCTCTCTTTGTTTCTGAACTGGAAAAAGGACTCAGTGCCAGTTAATGCCCCGTTGGAGTCCTAGGTGGGCTGGACAGACATCACCCATTGTTCTCCATAGAATGTAGTTGGAATGGGGGTCCTCCTTGGTGCCCCTTTAGTAGCACAAACAGTGCCCATCCTTGTACTGTATATACCGTAGACTTTAAGGATTGTGCGTCCCTTGGTGTATGGAGCAGGCAACACTTTCATAAATGGCACTCAGCTGGTAATACTGCCCCCTTAGTATCATCAGAATTCAACAACCTGGGTTAGTCCCCCATCAGTGTCTGGAGCATGAGCCCCTTAACCTTAATGGTACCCTCCAATGATGGTGCCCGCCTGTGCCACTTAATGGATTGACTGAATCTGAGCAGTCTTGAGAATATTTTGTTATGTTATTTCATACTACACTTGAGACCCCACCATTATAGTTTACTCCTCTACAGGGCATTATGACTCACTGTCTTTTAATGAAACTACTCATTTAATACAGATACCAGATACCATTTCCTTCTGCTGTTATTGCTACACCTGAAAAAACTGAAAAGAACACCTTACCACATCACCATGCCACGTAAGGTGACCAAGAACCTTGCCTCTATATTCTCAGTGATTCACAGGAGAGCAATTCACGTGAGTGGAACTCCAGTCTCATATTATTCAGAGGTGCCACTCACAAGCTTTTTTAAGTCTGAATCATTCAGTACTGTGCCACAGTCATCTTTAAGCTGTGACTACACACTTTTGGTAAGATGACCTCACATGTACAATGGCTTGCAGTTCAGTTATCCTTCAGCTCCACATTTAATTCTTATTTATCAGATAAAAGTGGAAGCATCTGTATAAAAGCCAGAAGGACCCATGTTTCCAGGTGCTGCCATTTTTACATATAAATTATACATGTGGGTGAAATATCTCACATATTGAATGATACAACAAACAGGTCATGAGGTAAACTGAGAGGTGGGTTGCCAAAGGAGCAAAGCATGTGGGAAGTGAGAGCTTGATCAATAATTCAGCACCTATTAAAGGTATAGCGTTTTCACATGGAGCATTGTCTACAGGCGCTGTGCCTCCTGACACACACGCACCCACTCTGCTCGCTTTCCTTAATGAGCACGTGGTGCTGTCTGACAGAAGGCTTCTGCTGCTGTATTGTTATGTAAATTGTCATAGATGGCACTACAGTAAAGCAACTAAGATGAAACTGTTGTAGAAATGGAAAATAAATCTTAAAACACAAATAAATAGGTAAATGTTTCCATATTAAAAAAATGGATGCAAGGAAAGATTATAAAATAAAAACAAGCATATCCATCCATTTTGCAAATTATGTTATTGCAAATTTAGAATCAAAAAACGTAGAGATTATTTCAGCAGATAGGAACCAATCTTGTATGGAATACCCATTCATCCTAAGCAGGGCTGGCTCTACCACATAAGTTGCTAGCAGGGGGCAGCGTTTTGTTAACAAACACTCCCATGCTATACAAACTTAATGGAATCCCTCCCACCCCTGTCCTTCTATATAATATCTGTGTAACATTACACTCAAAACTCAAAGGGGGGCCCAAACTTCATTCCTATAATATCTGTATAATGTCACATTTGAAACTCAAAGGGTAACCCCAATCTCATTTGTTCCCCCGCTCTTTGATATAATATACAGTATGTGTAACATCACGCATGAAACTCAAAAGGGGGGACCCCAGTGATTTAAAGCTGGAAATTAACCAAAAACTATTTGCAGACATTGATAAATGATCTAGTCATCGATCATTAAACCTGCCTGATCCAACACAGGGTTGTGGAGACCAGAGCCTATCCCAGAGACATTGGGTGCCATTCCTTGATTGGAGATCAGTCTAATCCCAAACTCATACACACCAAAATAATTCATTGTTGGCAATTAATCTGACAATCATCTAAAATAACACAATAAAAACAGATGCAGTCAATCAGTGTTGTTGTCTTAAGTTTTCAAGATAAGATCTAGGCCTTTGTGATCTTGTACTCATAATAGCAGGTTTGAAAAATGGATGGATGGAAGTTGAACAACATACCTGGGTGAGATGACCCATCTTTAGGGTCTCATGATCCGGACTTTGAGTTATATTCCTTCAACCTTTTCAATGACCTCTTAAAACAATAGAGAGATTGTTCTGGGGAGTTTTGAGGTCAATTAATGAAATGGTCTGATCTGTATTTTGAATTAGAATATTTCTGAAGACATCATTTTTGAGTTATATCTTCTAGAAGCTCCTTTTTGTTTTTGTTATGGGCACTGCCATTGTTTGCTGTTTGTAATGCAGGGCTGCCAGGCTGTTGCTAAGCAGAATGATCAGGGCTGTGATGTGTGGCGTCTTTACTGTGACAGTATAAAAGTCAGCGTCATACACTTAATTGTCCAAGTTTGTGATAAATAAAAAAAACCCTTGGCATTGTTATTGTTAAGATGTCTGCTTATAAATTATTTTCTGTCCTTTGATTTTGATTTATGTCTTGAAATATTTTGGTTACTGACTTTTATAACTTTTCAAAACTAAGCCTAAAACACAGGCTAGAAACCCCATACTGACTATCTCCATAACAGGCCTCATCTCATGGGAGCCTGACCCTGGAAAAGTGTGAGGCTTCAGTCTACTAGGCCCCAGATAATATAAAATTGCAAAAGTGCTTAGAAATGTCCCAAAATATAGAAATGTCTTACTACAAAAAAATGTAAAAAACTCAGACTGTAAGATTCATCCAAAACAAGGCAGATTGATCTAAAACAACAAAGAATGTTTATCAAATGTAAAATAGTAAAACTTTCAAGAGAATAAAAAAGGGCAAAAAAGAAGTTACCAACTAGGCAATCAAAAAGCACACAAGTCACAAAAATAAAAACAAATCCTTAAACAGTGACTAAAAGAGCAAAGCAATACTCACAGATCCCACCAAAATGCACCAGGGGGCACTCAAATGAACTTCACTTCCCAGCATGCCTTTATTAGCTGAAGGCAGTCTTTTAACTGTGATGGAAGGAAAGCCCCACTTCTGGGCTCCGCCCTCAAAATACATGGAACATCAGAGAACAGGATAATATACTTATAAACATAGAAAATCATAACTTAATACATGTCTGTATAATTGCGTGAGGAAACTGGAGTCAATCCATCCATTTCTTTTTTTCTTGTTTTTCTGTTCACCCAATCCTGGAAATAATTGGAAGAAAGGTAAAGTAGCAGGGTGTGATACCAGTCTATAGAAGGAAAAACTCCCAAAATACCATCTTTGAATGATTACAATGCTTGCAATCTGAGGAGAAACATCCATCCATCAATTTTTTGAAGGTAAGAGCTAATCCCAGAGTAACGGGAGCATGGCTATAACACAGCCAAGGAGGAGACTTCTGTCTATAACCGAGGTCAATGACAAGAGTGCTAGCTGACCTAACAAAATGGGGGAAGACCCAGTTATCCACCCATCTATTTTCTGGACTCTCCTTATCAAGTTTAGGACTGCAGGTGACTGGAACCTCTGCCAGCAGCAATGAAGAAAAGAATAATAGAAGGTATAATAATTAAATACAATTTATCGGTGCACTGATGATGATCCTTTGGATATTTCGTGTCTGGCAAATTTAGGTGTAGCTAAATTTTCCTTCAATTAATGGGCCATAATTAAAAAAAAAAAACTTAGATAACTAATTGAATCTGCTGTTCCAGAGTGCCATGTGATCATTTCAACTAAATAGGAGCTAATTTTGCTAATGCATACTGTACTATACCGACGTGAGGCATGAGGCAGTCCCAAGCGCCATAAAGTCTGCTCCTGAATAATTCAAGCCGCCACTCACTAACACTGTGTCTAAGTAATCATTTACATAAATTGTCTGGCCTCCTTTTATAAGAGGTGCTACTTTTTTCAAAACCTACGTTTGATTTTGCTTCATGCTGCGCCTTCTTTTCTTATTCATGCTGTTAGAATCAATATTTAATTAATACATACTCTGTGTTAACTGTAAGGGTTAATGATCCAACTTCTTTTAAGATTGCAGATTTATTTTCCTTTATCACTCTAAATGCTAGAATCACAACATCAATAAATAAGTCCAGAATAAAAAATGTTTAGCTAGCTGTAAATATATAATCCACCCATTTGGGGTTGTCTATTGTGATTTAATGATTGAAACAATAATAATTAGGAATTAGCAATAATTAGGGGGCCGGAATGGACATGGACATGGTGGGCAAATCAGCCAGGACATCAGAGTACACTCTACCTTTTTAGAAAGAAGCCCAAGGATATTTTATGACCATAGCAAGTGAGGACCTTGGTTTTACATCTCATCTGAAAGATGGCACCATTTTTACAGCATTGGGGCATCCACAGGGTAAGTGCTCCCCACCTGCCTTGCCAACACCTCTTCCAGCAGCCACCCAAGCTTTTTGTAGTTGGTCTGCCATCCAAGTACTGGCCGGACCCAAACATGCTTAGCTTCAGGTGGATTACCTGTGCTGAAGTCTTGGTGGCTTGGCTAAAGATCTTATGATCTAATGATGATGGAAGTTGAGGAAACTGTTCTGATGCCATCTGATAAAATCTGCTCACTAAGCCCAAACATTTGGTTTATAATTTTTATATTGTGCTCCACTGTCACCTTCCACTGTGAACTAATAAAAGCCTCCAGTTACTGTTGTTTTACTCTCCCTTGAGTTAATGGCACCCTGCCCATCTATAAACAACATTATTATTCCGTATTGCAACAGAATACAAGTATAAATACAGTGTTATAAATTTATACTCATTGTAAGAAATGAAGAAAAAAAAACAGCTAATACAACAAATAAGAATAAACACAAAACACCTTACAGGGAGGGCACAATGCAAAGCTGAGCTGGCGCCCACTGAAAGGTGCATTGTTGCATTTTCTTGTGTCTCAACATTTTTGCTTGAAAAATTAAACGGCATCTAATTAAAAATCTGCTTAAGTTTGTTAATTTAATTAGTGCCATGGAGGAATTACAGGCATCCTAGCCGAGATGGAGGGTGATTTCTTGCTTGGCCAGGAGGCCAAAGTGTAAGGAATGCAGGAGTGGAGACATAACCCGACCAGAACGCCTTACAAACTTCATCCCAACAGGAACAGAACAACAATAGATGGACTAGGTGAACATGGATGCTGGGAGCAGTTCTTTCCCCCACATAGTAGGTGGCAGTGTTCCTCTGGGCTGAACCCAATTAGGACGCCTGCAGGGTGGTATGGGAATTGGAGTCTGGAAATGCAGCCCTGTCTGGGTCCTTGGGTGCCAGCAGAGGGTGCTGCTGAGGGAGGACTGCCATAGTTTCCACACGACCCGGAAGTTCTTCAGGTGACCTAGGCTATAACACTGAAAGCAGTCCCAGGCCCCGTTTAAAAGAAGCCTGTAACCTTGGGAAGTCAGAATTGGGAGGCAGCGGGTGACACCAGGAGGGCAGAAATAGTAGTAGAATCTTGTGTTTGTACTTTGGCTGTGTTCACTGGAAGACACTGGGTGACATTGTGTCTGTGATTTGGGGCTCAGTGGCTCTCCCTTGTATTTACATTATTTATTTTATAGCTTTATAATGTCTTTTCTATCTGTCTATCTATCAATCTGTAGCAGAGGTGTCAAACTCTGATCCTGGAGGGATGCAGTAGCTGCAGGTTTTCATTTCAGCCACTTTCTTAACTAAGTAAGTAGTTAGTGCTGCTAATTTAACATACTTCTTTTGCCTTTAATTTAATTTATTTGCTTATTTCTTTTTTTTCCCTTAACCCATAGGCAAATGATATTTACATGCAATGCATGCCATCAAGTGGCCAACAGTTTTGAGCAGTCCTGGTGTGTCACCATTTTCTCTTCAATCTCTTATTGATGAATTCCAATTTTTAATTCTGTGGCCTATAAGAGTTCTCATTGTGCCACACCAGGCATTACCAAAACTGATTGTCTTTTTTTTGTCTGAGATCACAATCTAAATGCTTTAAGGATTAATATTTCTCAGACCTTCACTTTTTTCTGTTCAGATATGCTATTCAGATGGGTATTGCATGAAAGACACTGGTGCAAATGAGACCTAACTTAGCTCACTTTGAATTTCATTATTGTTTTGCTGTTGGTTAAAGAGATAATAAAACAATTAAAATACAAGATAAATAAAATAAAATAATATAGTATGTCCCATTAGCATTAGTACTTGACTACTAAAGGAGAAAGTGGCTGGGGTGAAAACCTGCAATGACTGTGGCCCTCCAGGATACGAGTTTGACACCCCTAATGTACAGAATATAGATCCTTCTGTGTTGTACCACAATTTGTAGTGGTAAAGCCACTTCTGAAAGTGCTTGATAAATACAGTACATTATAAAGACTGATTAAATTGTGTCTTATTGCTTCGCTCTCCAGCCTTTTCAGGTAGTCTTTAATGTTCTAAAGTCTCAACCTACTTCTCACTTGCACAAAGCAAATAGCACCTCCTGGTGATTAGCATTTGCCACTACACTTCATTAAAGCTGATAAAAGTCTGTGAGCATTTATATTAGGCAATACACAAGCATTGGTATTCAACCCTTTATTTAGCAGTATCATTGAATTAAAACATTCCTGGCATCCAGCTAACATGTGTGATAAAGATATCAACACCTACCGTGTCAGAAACTATTGCTCAGGCTGCAAATTAGATGCAGTTGCCATTTTCACTGGGTTATTTATCAGTCAGTGAATTAATTGCTTTTTAATATAATTCACATGCAGTGGGGCCTTTAGCCAGTCCTAGCAGCACTAGGACCCTTCCTGAATGGATACCAGTCCATCATGGGACACATTCACACAGTCACATAAGGGACATTTAACATGTCAGCGAAAAATATTGAGAGTTCTGGGAAAGATGAATGCTTTGTGTGTGTGTGATGAGATAAAAAGCTTTAAAACCTTTTAATTTAGTCCTGGCAGCATTACAAAAGTGTCTATCCCTGCTTTTCTTTTATGGCAAGTTTAATACATGGTAGCACATGCTGTGAAGTGGAGAAATTGATGGTTTGAAAGTGGCTTTTACATGTTTGTTGTGCGATGCCTTTTTATAGTTCAATATAGATAAACAATGCTTGACACAATGAGGATGAATGGCTTGTTAATTGCATCAGACTGGGTTCTGGACAGCAGGCAGGATGCCACTCAGGCATAACCAGGGACTGTGAAGAGCAAAGACACTGGTGCCTTAATAATTCATAAAATGCCAGCAGCAACAAACGAGAATGGGACCAATATGGAGGGAAGGATGTATCTTCCTGCTTTTTATTAGTCGTCTCCTATTACCATCAGAGAAGCAAATGTTTCAAGCTGAATACGGTGAAAAAGTTCTTTGCAAGCCTGTTAGTGAGCCATCAGAGGAAAGCTGCACAAGAATTCTACAAACCTTTTGTAACATTACACCTAGCACTTTGGTAGGCAATGCAATCCTATAAAAGCTGATTACTGTTAGTGCTGACATAAAGCAGAGAAAGGCACTATAATTCACATTCCTGTTTATGTAAAAGTCTGTACTTAGCTATACTCTTTGTGTGCACCATGCAATACAATTCTTTATTTCTCTGCCAGGCATATTTGATTGTTTCCATTTGTCAATCCATTCTTTTTCTTTATGAATTTCTTAAATACTTGGATGGAGGGAGCTTTAGTCTATCCACATAGTAAGAGGTACAAGATAAAAATAGGAAGGCACATTGGTGCATGGCAGGATAAAAACACTGTGAACAACTGGCTTTATTTTTACATTTGGTGTATCCTTTTGTTACCACATTGTTGTTTCGGATCACTTGGTAAAGTGGCTTACCTTCTCATTTGTTAGAAGCATTAAATTTGCTCCTTATCTAATATTATTCTTCATCAATATTGTGCAAAGGAGAGGTAGTGACCCTCCTACCAAAAATGACCCCAAGAAGGGTAGACTTAATATTTGCATGTTAATTAAATAAATGAAATACGAGGGCAATCCCAAAAGTAAGGTCTCCTATTTTTTTAGAAATACAAACAACCGTTTATTTTCTATAATGTTTACATCATTTTAAAGGTTAAAGACTTATTTATTTTTCTACATAGTCGCCATTTCGGTCGATGCATTTTTGTAGACACTGTGGTAGTTTTAGAATGCCCATATCATACCAGCTCACTGCCATGTCCTTCAGGAAGCGTTGAACCTCATCTTTCACCTCTTCGTCGGAGCAGAATCGCCTTCCAGACAAATGTTCTTTCAACTTAGGGAACAGGTGGTAGTCACTGGGTGCCAAGTCCGGACTATAGGGTGGGTGGGTGATGAAATTCCGATCTTTACGCATGTTTTCCTCAACCTTCGCGACTGTCTCGTCGAAAATTGACGGTCTCCTGCGCGAACTTCACACTTGGCGGTAGCGTTCAACGGGAGCTCCATTTTCAAGGGCTGCCAAGCCAAGATTGAGCATCCCTGCGAAGCCGCACATGCTTATTTGAGAGTGGAGGAAGCATCAATCACAACAGTGTGGCCAACAGCCGTACAAACAGTTTCTGTACGTCCCCACCGCTTTGGAGACCTTACTTTTGGGATTGCCCTCGCAAACAGGGCTAGATGAAACAGAAGCAAAGTTGTGCAAACGCTCTTGGTCTCCTTACCCTGTGTACTAGTTGGGGTGGCTTGCCTACTTGTCCATAATGACATTAATCTTTCGCTTTTCTACTTCCTGTCCCTCTATCACACATTTTGACTTCTTGTCTTGCCAGTTGAGCAGCTGCCTACATAACACCTGACTTTATGCTGTATTGAAGAGATCGACCAATCGATTAATTAATTATTTGTCAGTCTTGCATCTAATAACACCAACAATGAGTCATGCCTTTAGGACTCCCACTTATTTGTTTTTATCATTTTTTATAGATTTGAGTTCCAGGCTGTAAGATTTACAGTACATCAAGGTAACTTAAGAACACTTGTTTAGAAAAACAGAATAATACAACTTACTGATGAAAGAAAGCTTTATAGATATACAATGTCCTCAATATATATTGACATTAAAGATGACATGCACGATAATTGAGACAGCAGGACAGATAACATGCTTTCTGTATTTATGTCATTTTACCAGCCTTTTTAGAATATTACTGTGATGATTTATGATCACTTATGACTTATGATGATGTCACCTAGGATGGCAGCAATGGTGGTCAGGTGCTCTGTCTTTGTCTGTCTTTGTGTATTAAATTTGTTGTCACCATACAAAGTCATATAAAATATATACAGGAAGAGTTTCTGAAAATTGCTATCTGATGTGACTCCATAAATTATAGCTATATCCATGGTTCCTATAGCTTTTTCGATCACAGCTGCTCATGCAGCTAAACAGGCAGCTCAATGGTGGAGGACCAGAGGCAGAATAGCTGGTGTCCGAGTTGGATTCAGGAAGCAAGGACTATGGAAAGCACTGCATGGAATATGTCTATCTAATGTACACTCACTGGTCAACGAGCTGCAGCAGTTAATATGTACTAAAATGGACTTTTCTTTTTTAACTGCTCTGTGCTTTACTGAAATCTAGCTGAACGACTCTATTCTCAATTCTGCACTGAACTTACTCAACTTTACGCCATACCGAGCAGACCACATTATTGAACTTTGCACAAAACAAAGGGTGGAAGAGTTTATTTCTACATGAATCAAGGTTGGTGTAACAATGTGGGCAGTACTTTTTAAATTATGCTCTCCCAGCCTAAAATTGCTTATGTGGCAGATGGCTGGGACTCTTGCCTGGCTGAGACGTCTCGATGATGGAAGGACCGGGGAAGAGGACATATCCACAACAATACCTCCCCCGGGACACAAGAGGGCAGTCTCCCTGGATTGCATCAGAGTCACGGGCTTGGAACTTGGAGGCTCAACTCTGTTGGGGCTCGTTGTCACTGTCAGGGGGTGCCTGGACAGTCCCCGAGCCATGGACTGGAAGAGGAGCCAGGAACATGTGAAATATTTCTGGGGACCCTTAAGGCACTTCTGCCACACTCGGGAGTGCTGCTGAAGGAAGATCGGAGAGCACCTGGAGTACTTCCGGGTGCACTATTAAAGAGGCCGCCTCACTCCATTCCAGGAGCCAGAGTCGGGAGGTGGTGGACAGAACTTGTGTGGAGGAGTGTAGGTAGTAAAGACAAGAAGAAAAGAAAGAAAGAGAGAGGAAGAAACTGAGGTTATTGGTGGTGATTGGTGCACTGTGTGCTAAGAAATAAAAGGGTGTATTTTGCATTTGTGTCTTTGTGCCTGTGTGTGCCTGGGGCTGATACTCCACACTTATTATGAACTGTAAGCCATTTTTCCTTAGTAATTCTAGCTGGTGTTTATATTTGTACTTGCGCTGATGCTCACAAAGTGCAATGGCGACTCATGGACGTCATCACTGAGATTGATAAAGACAACCTGGACTTGCAAATTATTATTTTGGGTGATTTTAACCATGTCATTTTTAACCAGGTCCTTTCTAACTATCAACAGCAAATAAAATGTCCTATGTAGCTATTAACGTCCTATGTAGCTATTAAGGGTGCTTATCATACCTTCTGCTATGCCCCCTTTGGTAATTCTGACCATTCAATGGTTCACCTTATCCCTGCTTACAAACAAAAGCTGATACTGTAAAGTCAGTAAAAAGAACAGTTGGACCAGTGAGGCAATAGAGGAACTTCAGGATGGTTTTGCCTGTACAGACTGGAATGCTTTCGAAACTGCCACTCCAACATACACAAATATACTGATAATGTAATTTCATATATATTGCTTTTTGTGAAGATTATTGTATTTCAGCAAAAACAACTGTGAGGTTTAACAATGATAACCCTTGGTTCACCCCGCCAGGATAAAGAGTGTGCTTTCAGACCTGGCAATCATGAGGAATACAGGGAAGCCAAGTATATCTTTGTGAAAAGGATGAAATGTGCGAAAAGAAAATACTCAGACAAGCTGCAGGACCAATTGTTTGCAAATGACAGTACATCAGTCTGGAAAGGCCTTGAAAAGATCAATAACTACAAGAAATAAACATCAAACTGTTCTGCTGGTCCCAGTCTGGCTAATCAGTTAAATTAGTTTTATGGTCACTTTGAAAGACAATGGGAAGTAAATCTACTTGATGGTCTTACACTACTCTACACTCCTCTTCTTCTCAGCTTCCCCTCCTGTCATCACTGCAAAAGACATCTGCAGCTTATTCAAAAAGCAAAATATTTGAAAAGGTGCAGTCCTGGACCTTATTTGCCCTTCCACACTCAGGCACTGTGCAGACCAGTTGTCCTTAGTATCTGCAGACATTTTCAACCAATCTCTGGATCTGTGCATTGTTCTTGCCTGCTTCAAGACCTCCACCATCACTTCAGTAGCAAAAAAAGTCAAAGGCCACAGGCCTAAGTAACTACAGACCAATAGCTTTAACGTCTGTGGTAAGGAAGACCTTTGAATGCCCTGAGTTATCTCATGACTGTTACAGAAGACTTCCTGGATTTATTTCAGTTTGCATTTATAGCCAATTGGTCTGTGGATGATGCAGTGAATTTAGGTCTGAGCTTTATGTACCAACACCTTGATAAGCCAGGGGCAACATGTGAAGATCTTGTTTGTGGACTTTAGCTCTGCTTTCAGTGCAATCATTCCAGAAATGCTAGATAAGAAAGTCACCCAGTTCAATCTTTCATTGGATCACAGACTTTCTTACAGATATGAAAACAGTATGCATGGCTGGGCACACACGTCTGACCCTTTTACCCTTAGTACTGGTGCACTACAGGGATGTGTCCTTTCCCCCCTAGACTTCTCAGTTTATACAAATGACTGTACCTCTGGCGATTCATCTGTCAAACTTCTTAAATTTGCAGATGACATAACACTAATAGGCCTTATTTCAAACAATGATGAGTCCATATACAGCCAAGAAGTGAAACATCTGACATTGTGGTGCATCCATAATAATTTGGACCTTAACATTTAAAAAACTCTGGAGATGATCATGCATTTCATGAACAGTCACATGCTCACCTATCACTTGTTTTTAATAGCTCAGACATTGGAATAACAGAATCATTTACTGTAAGTCTCTGGGCACTGTGCTGTCACAAAACCTTAAGTGGGACAATAACATCACATGACTTATTAAGAAAGCCCATCAGAGAATGTTCTTTTTGCATCAGCTGAGGAAATTCAGTCTTCCTCAAGCAGTATTGGTCCAATTCTACACAGCCATCATTGAGTCTATTCTGACCTCATCTATAACTTTCTGGTTTGGTGCTGCCTCTGCTCAGGCTAAGGCCAATCTGCAATGCTTCACCAGAGCATGTGAAAGGATCATAGGCCATAACTTACAACACAGTGAAGTCCTATTTGAGTCTACAATAAGTAAGAGGGCCGCAAAGATCATTGCTTATCTGACTCACCCAGGGCAAAATTTGTTTCAAAGACTTCCCTCTAGCAAATGTCTTTGTGCAGTGAAAGATAAAACAACATGTCACCTAAACTGTTTTTTTTCACCTGCAGTTATTCTTACTAATCAGGTCTGAGCTTCTTCTCAGTAACTATGTTTTCCTGCACACTAGACTACCTGGGCATTTGAATCCTATTATCCGTTTATTTTTTGTATTTCTCTTGTATGCTGCATCATATTTATCTTTTGTATTCTTTGTTGTCATTGTATGTTTCTCCAATGCTATCAAGACAAATTCCTAGTACACATTAGTGTACTTGCTCAGTAAAGTGAATTCTGATTCTGATGTCACTGTAATTCACAGAATAGAGATGGCTAACACTGAACTCTCATCTGTCTAACATTTAACAGCAACTAATTGGTATATAGTATCATTTTTTGACATGCCTTATAATTTTAACATTATTTAATGTACCATGCAACCACCACTACTTTCCTGTTGAAGTTTATGGCTGTGGACATGTTATTGGTAGTAAGGGTGTCACCACTATAAAAGATGGTGGCAAGGCTGGTATCCAGTCCAAAGTAAAACAAATCCTATAACTCAACAGAATTTTAATCCTAGTTATAATTACCATGTTAAGGTTGTGTATAGACTATGACACCAATCACGCAAGCTGTCAGAGACCTAAACACATTCATATTTGTGATTCAGAGTGTCCCACATGTCAAAGTGTGCCTTTCTGAAATTTCTTGGAAGGAGTGGATACTTTGTTTATTTAGAATCTATCTAACTTATGTTATTCTTATTGTTATATATATAAACTGAATTTCAGTTCTCTCTCTGAGCATCCCAAGAAAACCACCACACGCATAGTCTAACTTAGAATGTATGCTAATAAATGCAGATGATTTTGTAAAGTTAAATATGTCTATTTCTCTAAATCATACATTTCATTTCACAAGAGCTTAATAAGTTTAAAGCACTAGATGCTAAATAGTGCTTAAAAATACATATCTTAGTGCTGCAATGAGGAGGTCATAAGTGTCTGATCTTTTTTTTTAAATTTATTTTATGAATTTATTTTATTTTTTTGCATGCAACATCCATTATATAACTCTTCCAGGTGAATAGCTAACAGAAAATAAAAATAAAATTAATTTGCAGACAGTCCAGGGCTATTTCCTGTCTTATGCCTAGTGCTGCCATGATAGGCTCTGGACCCCCATGTTTCTGAATTGAATTATGGGTTTGATAATGTAATTGTATACTGTGCTTTGATATTGCCTAAATTGTGACGACAGACGTGTAGTGACAACAGTGTCCACTAGCCTGTCAAATCGTGGATTATGGAGCCTGACAAAATATAAATGATGATTATTACCAGGGCAACTAACAAGACATCAGCATCTGCAAAAGGACTGAATAATGAAGTTAACATTGTTCAGAGATGATATGGTGGCACAGTGGTTAGCGTTATTACCTCAAAGCACCAGGGGACTCCAAGTTTTCCCACAGTGACCCAAAACTTCACAGTTTTCAACATTTTTAAACATTCATGTGTCTGATTTAGATATCAGTGAGGGAACAGCTATGGAAATATACATTTTTGTTGAGGTAGTCTTGCAGGGCTAGATGTGATTCTCAAATGAGAATACATGTCTGGGGACAACTTGTTAAAAAGTTTGCAGTTAATAATGGCAAAATCCAGTGCTACAAAGACTACACCTATAGGGCTTCTTCCTAAACCACCTGACCTCCAGTCCATGCACTTTGAACCGCTGGGGCTCAGGGAGAGAGCAAAACAAACTGAACAAAAGAGAGAGTGCACACACAGCACTACGTGTGACACTGTCATTCACTTTTACAACTTGTCCATTAGTGTCTTTGAATGCAAATGTATAATCTGAGTGTACAGAAAGGTTTTGTAACAGGTTATGATGATTTTTAACACATACAGTGTGATTATTGCACATGGCACACACATATGTTTAAAAGGAGTCATTTTAAGAGACTTGGTGACTGTAGACAGTTTATTGTAAACAGACGCTTGCTGCATGTCGGACCAGGTTAACAAGAGCACCTCTGATCTTTGCATTTCAAAGTCACTGCTCCACTTTGAGCACCTCCTTCATGAGGTGTTGGATTGGTTTTAAAATTGTGACTGTGAACCATCTGATCGATCCTACTTAGTTTTAAGCAAACGTCTCCAGACGTATGAGGCAAGTCTGTCAAAGTCAAACTTTCATTATTTATCACACTCTAAGCACACCATTAACAAATGCAATGCTGTAATGTACAGCATGGGAGAAATCAAACAATATTTATTTTACATATCATCTACAATTGGTTTGGTTCATTTATAATTGGGTAGCCAATAGAGTTCCTGATTTCTTCAGACTGACACGGTAAATCAGTGGTATCAATTAAGATGGTTTCCATACAATTGAAAGTCCAATGCTTTTGCCATTTGATCTAAATGCCTTTGAGACAAATTCTGTCTACATTCATTTTCATTTTTACTTAAGCATACATCAATAAATTATATTACATTTTCAAATACTGATATATTTAGGGCTATGGTTGGTATACCATATATTTTATTATGTATCTTACACAAAGACAATAATCACATTTATATTCTGATCTTTTACACTTCTGTAAATACTTCAGTCCTGTTAATATGCATGAGAGTTCTTAACTGTCATGTAATTGATTCTTATGAACATCTTAAGCCATTTAGTAGGGCACCTTATTGGCCTGATAACCACTGATCACCCTTATATATTAGACTGATAACAAACATGAACAAATCTGAAATTATGACATATTGTTTTATTTATCCAAGCATTGCTTTATTAATATTTTATTTTTTAATATGAGTTTTTATTTCTTTTCATTTTTTTGAACAGTGAATTACAATGGAATGTACCAATAGGCTGATGTGGATGGTCTGGCTTTTCAAGGACAATGAGGAAATGGAAACAGAGGAGAATCCTGACAGAAACCCTACAGAGATGAAACACCCCAAATGGCAGTTGGAGAGCACCTTTGTATGCCAGTCTGGGTAGACTGTAGCCATAAACCATGTACATGTAAACAGTGAACTCTGAGAGCATTTATTGGGAGCAGTAGGATGAGAATTGGAGAGCAAGCCCACTCAATGTCAAAGGTACGCTTCCTGCTTACGCTTCACAAAGGTGGACAAGCCAGAAAAAACACATTCCTGTCCAGTTCTGGAAGGGTAGGAATGTAGTTTCTCCAGGAACGAAAGTGAAATAGCAGCTTTGAACCTGTGCTAGTGCTTGACAGGCTTCTGTCACAATGCAACGTATAAATTTAGCCGTTGACTGATAGAAGCGTTGCTTTTCCTAAGTTGATTATTTCAATAATTTAATCCTGAGTAGGATTTTGTGGCGCTTCAATAAAACCAGACAAGTACTTAGCCCAAAGATGGAATGTGATGGACGTTTATGTGATTCAGCTCTTCAAATTATACCCGAGGACACTTGGGCTGAAGTGTCTATGCCATTTTAACATGAATAATTAGCATAAACAAAATAATAGGAGTCTGTTAAAATGTTATATGAAAACAATTGTACTTTACCACTTTGTATACACATGAAAAATTATTAAAAAAGCTGTATTTGAATTAAAAATTTAATTTCAATAATCTGCCAAATAGTCCTGGTACTCCTTCATAATTCTGCCAACATTTTTCAAAATAAATTAGGCCAAGGATAAATGTGATATAGATAAATAATAATTTGTAATGAATGCAGGATATTTTGAAAACAGCCAGGCAGGTATGTCAAATGAGAATTTTTTAGCTTGTTTTTGTTAATATTATTTGAAAAATTTATAAACAGAGCATATTAATTGGAAATACAAATGAGAATTTCACTATACTCTGTACACTTCACAATATTACTACAACTAACACCTTCACTGGGATCCAAAACACAAATGATGTCTTTGTAATAACAAATAAACTGCCCAAAAAAGTAAAGGAACACTTTGAAAACACATCAGATCTCAATGAGAAAAAAATCCTGCTGGATATCTCTACTGATAAGGACTGGGTGATGTGTTAGGAACGAAAGGATGCCACATTGTTTGATGGAAATAAAAATTATCAACCTACTGAGGGCTGAATTCAAAGACACCCCAAAAATCAAAGTGAAAAAATGATGCGCAGGCTAGTCCATTTTGCTGAAATTTCATTGCAGCATCTCCAAATCGTACTCAGTAGTTTGTATGGCCCCCACATGCTTCTATGCATATGTCCTGGGGGATCTCCTCCCAGATCTGGACCAGAGCATCACTGAGCTCCCGGACAGTCTGAGGTGCAACCTGGTGGCGTCGGATGGACCAAAACATAATGTCCCAGAGGTGTTCTATTGGATTTAGGTCACGTGAGCGTGGGGGTAGGTCAATGGTGTCAATTCCTTCATCCACCAGGAAGTGCCTGCATACTCTCGCCACATGAGGCCGGGCATTGTTGTGCACCAAGAGGAACCCAGGACTCACTGCACCAGCATAGGGTCTGACAATGGGTCCAAGGATTTCATCCTGATACTTAATGGCAGTCAAGGTGCCATTTTCTAGCCTGTAGAGATCTGTGCATCCCTCCATGGATATTCCTCCCCAGACTATCACTGACCCACCAACAAACCAGTCATGCTGAACAATGTTATACACAGCATAACATTCTCCATGGCTTCTCCAGAGCCTTTCATGTCTGTTACATGTGCTCGGGGTGAACCAGTGGTAGACCTGCCAATTCTGGTATTCTATGGCAAATGCCAATCAAGCAGTGAGCACAGGGCCCACTAGAGGACGTCAGGCCCTCAGGCCACCCTCATGAAGTCTGTTTCTGATTGTTTGGTCAGACACATTCACACCAGTGGCCTGCTGGAGGTCATACACAAAGATGAAAGTGCATTGATCTCCAAGGTGGAACATCCCTCCCACCACAGCATAAAGGTGTCATGTACTCTTGAGCCAGCACTGGCTATGACTTACTGGTATGGATGGAAGGGCTTCATAACTACTGTATGTGTGATGTGCCTTCCAGGCTCAAGGAGACACTCTTTTCCTGTTGCACTGAAATTTACAGATTTTTGATGTACAGTATAGACATCCACACATAAATGTTGCATTCACTTCAGCAAAGTATATTAGCAGAGTTATCATCTTGAAATGGTCGACATTTCATTTTATAGGCATACAGTGTGCATAAGTTTTACCTGAGACTTTGGCAAAAGGCTTTGAAGCTGAGAAACCTGTAAATGCAAGGATAGGTGAAACCTACAGACAAAGCAGGAAAGATCACTCTTTAGAACTGAGAGCTCTTTAATATTTGTTTCCATTTTATTATTAGTTGGTATTTTCAATTAGTAGTATTCCCTAGGCAGCTAATTTAGACTGTAAATACAGCCAAAAACAGCAATCCAGCTTTATAAAATAAAAAGTGTGTTTCTGTCTGTATGTTAGTCCCATTGCTATGTCTCTGATGTTCCAAAAGTAGTAATAAAATGAATTGCATTTTTCATTTCAACAGATGGCGCATCATAAGCATTAACTCTGCTTTTTTGAATGCCATACCAAATGACATATAACAGAGACATATGCTTTGCATGATGCACTTCAAATGTTAATGTTAAGGTTTACATTGATTATTTAGATTTTGGCCCATCTTTGTCAGGTAGCACAGCTAGTATATTAATAGTATATTAATATTTGGATTTGTGTAAATGTATTCGTGCCAAAATATTTATCAAAGATTCATTATTTGTTGTCTGTACATAAGAAATAATATTTTATTTTCAAGTTCTGATACAGTTGTGTGCCCCAATTTATGTATATTTATATATTATCATTAATACGTGCAAAGTTGCATTGTTTCAATGCTATTAATATGTATGGGGTTTGATGGGGTTGTATTTAAATTACTATCCAAAGTTTGGAGCCAACAATCTTATTGGCCAATGTTATATTATTCAATAACAGCTGTACAGTTAAATAAAATAGATAAGACAACAAAATGTGCTTAAGATATTATATGTAATGTTCCAGTTATTTTGGGCACAACAGCTTTTGAGGTTTTGATCATTGCTTTGCAAATAAAAGGCATTCTGGATATTAACTACATTATAAAATCACAGTCATTGCTCTTCCAAGCAGTCTGTTGTATTTCTTCATAGAATTCCACCAAGGGTGGGCTGCAGTTCTTGATGTCTCCTGCCTTAAAGAGAGGTTTGGAGCATGCACTGATACTGCACATTGCCACACCCACCACACAACGAATAACCTCAGGATCCCAGTTTAGGACCCAAGTGCACCTCAGCACCACACTTAGAACATTGTGAGGTTTTTTTTTACAGTGGCTGGAGTGCTAGTCCTGCCACCAACCCACAAATTTTCCCTGCAAGATGGAGGACTTATTTCCAGGGCTGGATGCAGGTTAACATCATACCCAGGAGGGAGCAATTGTAGGTTAAGGGTCTTTGCTCCAGGGCTCAACAGAGTGGAATCACTTCTGGCATTTACAGGATTTGAACTGGCAACCTTCCAATTGCCAGCACAGATGCCTTGCCTCAGAGCCGCCACTCCTCCTTCCTGCCTTCCCTCTTCTGAAGTAAGAACAATAATAACAAGAACAAGAATTCTTTACATTTATATAGCGCTTTTGTCACTAATCAATGCATTTTACATAGAGAGTGCGGAGCCACTTCAACTACCACCAATGGTGATGATGTAACGGCAGCCATTTTGTGCCAGTATGCTCATCATACATTAGCTGTTAGGTGGTGAAAGCATGAGGGAAATAGTCTATTAGAGACAGAGGGGATTAGAGGGCCAGAATGTCTAAGCCGTGGAGGGCAATTTAGCCTGGATATTGGGATTATGAAAACTAAACAGGGAAGATGCCCCCCCTACTAAGTGCCCATATCACTTGCATGGACTCAGATCCTTGACAAGCCTGCTCTTCCTTTACCTTCCCTTGTGAACTATTAGGGAAAAATTTATAAAGTGTGTAGTTGGGGAACATGGCAAGTGTACACTGGTATGGCTGCAATATTTGTACTAATATTTGTACAATATTTGTAAAAAAAAGTCATCTGCTATCATAAAGGTACAAATATTGTAGCCATGCCAGTGGTACAGTTAGCATACCCCCTGAGAAGATAGTGACAACTTGTACTTGATTTATGAAGGTGTGTCACTGCCACACTGATCTAATACTCAAGTTTGCAATAAAAACATGGGCATTTTCAATCTATGAGCAGCTCTCTTATGGTATTGTGATGTTTAGGTACAGAACATACTGTGTTTTTATTTATTAATTGGATACAGAGCATGTACACAATGTATCCTTGTTACTTGACATTGTCCTGTGCAATGAAAGATGTTTTCAAATTTAGGCTTAGCTAACAAGCAGAAGTACAAAATAAAGTAGCACACATCAGGGAACAGCATGAGTTGTGAAATTCTTTTGAATATTATCTAAACTTCAAAGAAAATAATAATAATAATAATAATAATAATAATACAGTGGAACCTCGGGTCACGAACGTCTCAGACCATGTACAAATCAGGTTACGACCAAAAAGTTCGCCAAACTTTTGCATCTGTTCACGACCACATACTCGGGTGACGAACAAGCCAGTTTCCCTTCCGGTTCGTACGCGCTGATGATTTCTGCACGTGTTCAGACTCGCCCTGTGCATTCACTGTGAACTCTTTGTGCTCTATTTCATTTCCCTTCCGGTTCGTACACGCCGGTGATTTACGCACATGTTCAGTCTCTCCCTGTACAGTACATTGTTCTCAGTCAGATGTGCATTGCGCAGAGGGACTTTGTGGTATAGCGGGTCCACAGCTCATGTCAAGAGGTCAGTTTTAAATAAATAATTGCCACACTACAGCTGCCACGTTCTGTTCATAAATAGAAGCGTGAGGCAGCTAAAGGGAGGAAAAAGAAAAGAAAGACGGAGGTTGCGGAGTGAGGAAGTAATCAGGAAGCAGTGTGGAAAGAACCGGCGTGAGCGAGTGAGCGCATGCTCACAGGCATGCAGCTGGACAGTGAGTCCAAGCAGGGGTGGGGCAGAAGGAGCAATCAAGGAGCTGGAGTGACCAGAAAAAGGACGGCTGGCCACGTAAGGCAGAGAAAGCAGCAGGGGTCACCAGTTAAAGAATGCACCGGGCTTGTTTTTTAAAGAGACTGCTTCCAGCATTGTTTTAACCTCGTATTTAATGAAGACTTTTTTCTATTGGATTTTAACCTCCACTTCACTTCTGTTTTTATGGGATCATTTATTTATTGAAGGATTCTGAAAGCATTTAACTTTATTTAATTTGGACTTTGTTTTTGACTGTTGTTTTGTTGATTTTAATAAAAGCACTTGGCACTTTTTGCACTATCCCCTTGCTCCATTGTACAGTAGTGCCTCACTGTCATGCTCATCGGTAACATTACCGACGGTGACAGGTTTAAGGGCTCCCAGAAGCAAGATGGGAGCATGCAGCAAACCCGCATCGTCACAGACTTTACCTCAAAACTGTAATCTCCTCTCCACCCAGTTCCTCCTCACTTCCTTCATGCCAGAACTCGACTCATGCAAGGTTAGTTTATGGTTAGTTGTTGTTTTACGGATTTTTCAAATGTTCATTTTTTTCCCTGTGCTTAAAACTAATTAAAAAAAGTGTTTACAGCGAGGGGTTCGTAAGGCTATAGCGTGAATTCTTGCAACATTACTTTTCTCTGTTCAAAGTTTTCTCAGTGTTATTCAATGTTTTTACATTTAGTTTACTATTACGCTGTGCATTCCATAGTGTAATTAACTATTTGTATGCTTAAAAATCTTTAAAAAAATATATTTACATACAGTTTGTATGGTCTGGAATGGATTAATTGTATTTACATACAATCCTATGGGAGAAATGACTTCGTGTCACGACCAAATCGTGTTACGACCAGAGTTTTGGAACGAATTACGGTCGTGACCCGAGGTTCTACTGTACGAAGCAAGTGTTAGGTCACAGAATAGATAAATACATAAACAAATAAATAAAAGCTGCTGTAAAACAGAGAATTTTCATTCAACTGTACTGTATGTTGTTGTGGTTGAAGTGACATTGTTTTCCACATGTGGGAATCAGAATATCATTTCAAGAAATGTTTATTTTAATTGATGGATTTATTTATTTTGTTACATGCCACAAGCTTGGCATTATTAGGTGCCGGGGGGCTGTGTGTGTGGGGGGGGGGGGGGTGGGGGATGGAATGGAGGGGGGGGGTTCTTCTTATATAGCTCAAAAATCAGTTATTGTTGTTGGTTTCTTTTTACTGTATTTATTTTTCATTTTATCAATAAAAGCTTGATCTAAAAAAATATTAGTTTGTGTGCTATGTATTTAATCTCCCTATTCTGAATACTGAACAGTATTAATCATTATTGGAATGTTTCTTTGAAGAAAACTGAACATATTAGATATTTATTTATTGTGGCTTAAACCATCTCTGCTTCCTGCAGCTATTAATAAGAAAAGTCTTACAAATAATACACCATGTAGAATGGAAAGCTGGCTATACATATGCTGACATGTCTAACAATTGTAATACAACAAATATGGTAAAAATAAGTTGAAAAATATCAAAGTTACAACTGATTTAAACATAGGTTTCATCTCAGCATGTCTCCACACACGCTTCTCAGTTTGCAAGCAGATCTTGACCACTCCAATATGGCAGGTGCAAAGCAGCATTACCACTAAAATGAACTGAAGATTGTGATAGAAACACAGACCAGACATCATGAAAAGGTTTGGGGCAGCCACCTGTATAATATCCCTGGCTGCAAAAGGCTTTTTGAAAAGAACAGATTTGTTCACAAGACTGTGTCCAAAACAGAACTGATTCATTGATGATAAGATGGTGGCTTTAAAGGCCCGTATAGGAAGTGACGTCATTGAAGTGGCCGGGACCGGATGTGACGTCGTCTGGACTGGAAGTGACTTCATCGAAGGGGCTGGGACAGCCATGTAACAACTTTAGCCATCAAACAACACAAACAATATAAAAAGCAAGCAACAAAATAAGTAATTCAGTCAGTCATTGTCCAAACTGCTATATCCTAACACAGGGTCACGGGGGTCTGCTGGAGCCAATCCCAGCCAGCACAGGGCACAAGGCAGGAACAAATTCCGGGCAGGACACACGCACACATACACACACACCAAGCACACACTAGGGCCAATTTAGGATCACCAATGCACCTAATCTACATGTCTTTGGACTGTGGGAGGAAACCAGAGCACCCGGAGGAAACCCACGCAGACACGGGGAGAACATGCAAACTCCACTCAGGGAGGACCCAGGATTTTATGTTCATAGATGTGGGAAATGTGTTTACTGGATTTCCACATTCATTATATTATTTGCATACATGGTTTAGGATTATTCATTAACTTTTAAGATATCATGCACAATTATCCCCCACTTTCACTCTCCGTTAACCTTGATGATACTACTATTAAAGTTTCCCATAATTACCTTTCCACTCTAGTGTTTGTTTCTTGTATTAAATGTGTTTAAAATGGTGTGACTAGACTGCACTTGAAGGATGTAATATGTATTTTAAACATTATGTCTCAGCAACAAATCAAACACACTGACACAGTGTTATCATTGTAAAGGCTAGAAAATCATAAAACTAACGTTACAACTTCTTAATAATCCATCCAGGCAGACATGATTTCCATCCAGTATGTCCCTCTGAAAATGTGTAGCCTTTGTTCTTGTTCTGCTGATTTTGTGTAAAACAGTTTTATTTTGGTACCTTTAGTATAAAAAGTTAAATAAAAAACACAGCACAGTATTTCAGCTGTGGATACCGTAGACCTTTTCCACATGAATGATTTACCTTCTGGTTAAGATTAAAATACTGTATGAAAATTTATAAATTTAGCAGCAGATTTTTAAGAACTGGAATCAGGGTGAACATTTGAAACACCTGAATAGACAGAGGCTAGCTATTCAGAAAAAGCAACAAGACAAGTGCAAGCATCCGTTAAGAAAAAAATAACAAAATATACCATCTTGACAGTTTAAAAGCTAAACGCTCATTAATAAAACTAATTATATTTAACATTGGAGCAGCTTTGATTTTAAGAATAATATCATATTGTGCTAAAATGCATTTATATTTTGATTTTGAATGTCTAGGATTCCATATATGAGAGACTGGCACATGTCAGTCTCACTGAATGTTGTGGTCCTAATGCTGCAAAGCTTGTTAATTATCTTGGGCCTTTTTAAGTTTCTGCTCTTCAGATATTTCATTTAATGAGGCCGAGAGTTTTTTTTTTTTATATATTTATTTCCCACTGTGACAGAGCAGGTCGGTTCCACACTACCAGGTCCTTCCGGGAGCCTCTTGAACCACCACCATCTATACTGTAACCAAGAATGAGCCTAGCAGGTGAGGACACATACATCCAGGCAAGGGGTATCTCCAAAGTGAATTGTGTTTTAATTAAAATAAAAAAAACAGCGTTCAAAAGGTGCAGTGCATTAAATGATAAATCCTGTAAATAAATAATCCATTAAAATCTCAGTGCAAGCATGGAGGTTAAAATCAAATAATCTATTAAAACAAGGTTAAAACACGATGCAGGAAGCTGTCCTTAAAATTCAGTCCCAGGTGCAATCCCATAAAATGGAAGTCTCCTTAGCTTAACCCCAAACGGATCCTTGCAGCAAAGGAGGCGCTTAATTCAGTTCAGCCAACCTTCTGCACTAACTTCTAGGCTCGGGCCCCTGCAGGTCATAACACCACGCCAAGCCTCTAACTCCTGCTGTGGTCCACAGTTCTACCACAGGACGCTACACTGAGCCTTCTGATACCCCTGCAGCTCCCACTGCCTTTTTCCCAGTATTACATGGAGTCGCTCCAACCGAGCAGAGGATCAGTAACTTCAGCTCCCAAATCACTCAACTGAAGTGGCCTCCTCCAGCCTCCAAGTGTCAGCTGCACGTTATCCCGATGGACTTCCTTCCAGCTGCCTGCTTTCTCTTTCCCTCTCATTCACATGCATCGACTTTCTCTGCCAGTTGCCTTCTCTCTCATTCCTTTAACCTTCTTTTCTTTTTCTCTTTCTTCTAATCTGTCTTGTCCCCTTTTGTTTTTCCTTCTGTCCCATGCAGGCTCCTTTTAGCTCTGCTCTCTAATTGGATGCAGGTGCGAGAAGCCAGTCCCTCTGTGACCCCATTGAGGTTCCAGACTGATCCACCCTGCTATGCACATGTGTGCGGTGCGATCAGCCTGTACCTCAATTAACCACAGATCGAAATGCATTCATGCACTCCGGCACCCAATTGGAGTCCTGCACATTTACGGGGATGCGATTACTTATTAAATAATCACTCTGTGCAGAGGACCACTCATCCCACCTACCCTGTTTACATTAATCCATCAAAGTGGTTGAAGCTTCTATTCACAGACACACCAGTTAATTAAAGCCCATAGAAGGCTATCCTAAAAATCATCTTGGTCAGTTTTCTGAATCAATTCTGGTACACAATTGCTGTTTCTTTTTTTCCATGTCATTAATAAACAAACCCTTCCACATAGTTGAGTACACTCAATAATCCATAATGACAAAGAGAAAACATGTTTTCAGAAAGGCTTACAAATTTATTAAAAATGAAAACTGAAATTTCTCATTCAAATAAGTGTTATAGACCCTTAATTCAGTACTTTGTAGAAACGCCTTTGGCAGCAATTACAGCTTTGAGTCTTCTTGGGTAAGTCTCTACCAGCTTTGAACACTTGCATTTGAGCTGCTCTATTTTAATATTCCTGGCAGATCCTCTTGAGCTCCGTGAGACTGGATGGAAAGCACCTGTAAACTTTCATTTTCAGGTCTCTCCACAGAAGTTCTATGGGGTTTAAGTCTGGGCTTTGGTGGTACTTCTCAGGGGTAGTCAAAGACTTGCCCAGAAGCCACTCCAGTGTTATCTTGGCTCTATGCTTTGAGTAATTGTCATACTGAAAGGTGTGCCATAGCCCTAGTTGGAGGTTGTGTGCAATCTTGAGCTGTCTTTCTTCAAGGACCTCTCTGTATTTGACTGCATTCATCCTGCCCTCAATTCTGACCAGTCTTCTTGACCCTTTAGCTGAGAAGCACCCCATAGCATTATGCCCCCCCCACCCCACCATGTTTCACTGTCGGGATGGTATTAGGCAGGCGATGAGCAGTGCCTGGTCTTCTCTAGACATACTGCTTGGAGTTCTACCCAAAGTGTTCAGTTTTTTCCTCATTAGACCAGAAAATCTTTTTCCTCATGCTTTCAGAGTCCTTTAAATGCCATTTAGCCAACTCCAAGCGAGCTGACATATTTAGTTTACTCAAGGGTGCCTCCAGCAATCAGGCTACCATAAATGCCTAATTAATGGAGAGCTATTAAGACAGTCATCCTTCCAACAGGCATTCCCATCTCAGTAAAGGACTTCCAAAGCTCTGTTAGAGTGACCATTGGATTCTAGGTCTCTTCCCTGACCAATCTGCTTCTTACCAGGTTACTCAGTTTGGCCAGACAGCCAACTCTCAGGTGAGTCCAGGTGGTTCCAGACATCTTCCATTTCAGAATTATTGAGACCAGCGCGCTCCGGGGAACACTCAAGGCTTAAGAAAGCATTTTGCTCTTCAGTATGCCTCGCCGCAGTTTTATCACAACGGTCTACAGAGAGTTTGTTAAACTTTATGGCTTGGTTTTTGTCCTGACATGCAGTGTTAATTGCGGGGCCTTACTGTATATAAACAGGGGTGTGCTTTTCTAAACTACACCCAATGAATTCAGTTTGCCACAGGTGGACTCCAATTAAGTTCAGGACACATCTCAAGGGGAATTAAAGTGAACAGGAGCACCTGACCACAGTTTGGAGTGCCACACCAATGGGTCTGAAGACTTATAAAAATGAAAGATTCATGTTACTGATTTGAATAAATTTGTCGATCTTTCTGAAAACATTTTTTCACTTTGTCATTATGAGTTACTGAGTGCAGATTGATGGACAAAAAGGGCCAATTTATCCATTTAAAATGAAATCTTAAACAAAGTAATGTGTGTACAGTAGAAGGTGAAGGGGTCTAACTATTTCTGAACCAACTGTGCACATGTATTCAGGTCCAGTCTTATTCCTTTCACTAATGTGCATGTAAATGTACCCAAACACACTGCAAATGTAAAGGAGACATCAGACCTTAAAAAAGAAAGAAGTAACTACCTTATATAGTCAACAAATAGAAGATAACTTAAGGATGCTTTCAGGTAGGTTTAAGTTGGAATGTGTGGCAGTTAGTGTGTTTTTAAAACATTTGGAGACAAGTTGAGAGAATGATGGCTTCCAACCAGTAACTACTAGCAAATGACAGACATTGCAATGATAAAATGGGGGATAGTCTGATTTAGAAAAGAACTGACCTTGAGAAGAAACAGGGCAACCATCTAAAAATAAGCTGCTCAGTACTATGCTTTTAAGTTTAGGTTTGAGACTATAGGCGTAGACCTAATCATTTTTACCTACTGTATTTATTTATGATATAAATTAAATATCCATCCATTATCCAACCTGCTATATCCTAACTACAGGGTCATGGGGGTCTGCTGGAGCCAATCCCAGCCAACACAGGGCACAAGGCAGGAAACAAACCCCAGGCAGCCCACCACAGTAAATTAAATATCACATAAGTAATTTTTTTCAGTCCAACCTAATGCAATTCTGATTCATAAGGCCCTTCATGCACAGACCTATATGTTTGTTCTCATGCTGAATTAATTTAGACTCTTCAATTATTCTTAACACACACATCTTTAAAATATATTGGGGAAAATGGAGAAAAATCAGTGAAGAAATCAGTACATGATTTTGACCTTTGATGCTGGATCCATGAGTGCAGCAGTGCCATCCACTATACAGGCCCTTTGTCTACTATTCCTCAGTGTCTTGTGCTATAACTAAGGTAGAGATATTGAAACCTCAAAAGGGAAGGTTTCTTACATGTATCTGTTCCATAGGATTTGACTTTCTTTTCTTAGTGGGCTGGAGGAAAGATGATGATTAGAAGAGATCTAGAAGCCAACACTGAAGTGTTGTGCAGTGGAAAACTCACAGAAGACATACAATGTGAAAGCAGATGCAGAACTGTACAGTGGAGTTAATCTCATTTTTCTGCCATAAACCAAGATTAATAGCCATTGCCCCCACTAAACAGAGAAATAAGGCCTTTGACACTTAATTTTATCACGTATAATATATGTGTCTTCTGACTTCTGCAACACCTAAAGGAGGAAAGAAAAGATTTCAATGTTGTGAGTACTCATTACACAGTTTACTGATGCAAGAATTAAAATCCTGTTTCCATTTCAGTAATGAACAAAAGTTCATTCATAGGTCAAGAGCTCTCTGTCTTCAGTTCAACAGCTTAAATAAACAGCTGCTATGGATCTTCTTAGTAACAGAACACAGAACCTTTGCTGCCCAGTGTTCTAAAAATAACAAAGTGGGTTACATGGGTTGCCAAAAACCAGCAGAGGTCTCTTCGCTTGTTCAGCAGGGCTCTGGATTGTGATGGGCACCAGCCTTTGTGTCCATAAGACACCATTAGATGTGGAAACTCTTGTATCAGACAATGGTTTCTGAGTACAGATGGAGCATACATTCTTTTTGGTGGAAAGCTATCAGATAATTCCGTTTCTTAAAGAATGGATGATATATTTGGTGAAAGATACTCTAGTTTGGTGCCAGCAGATGGCAGTACACAATGATAATGCTAATAGCTTGTTGTTAGTCCTATCTCTAACTCGGAGTATGGAAGAAATAAAGAAAATGTTTATGTTCCTAGAGTAAAAAGTTTTTCTAAAGAGCTACAAAAAGCAATGGCAGTTTAATATGATTTAGGGTGAGACTGCATGGTAATAATAATAATAATAATAATAATACATTTTATTTATATAGGAACCTGTCCCATGTTCAAAGTGCTTTCAACTACCCTGTAATTAAACATACATTAAACCATTTCTTGCTTGCTCCTCCGCTCCGCTGTACTCCGCTGTACAATAACTCTCCTCCCAATTCTCTTTCTGTATTTCTCTTCCGACTGGTTTCCTGCACACACAACACTCACACCTTCTTCCTCTTCATCAAATCTTCCAACACTCTTCTTTTCCCACTCTTACATTCAACTTATCCATCTCTGTCTTCTTCCAAATCTTTTCGTCCTGCTACTTCTACTAACTTCTTTTACCAGACCAATCCCTGTGGGGTATATGACCTTGTATTTTCTAAAGCTGATTGGACTAAGGGCGGCACGGTGGCGCAGTGGTAGCGCTGCTGCCTCGCAGTTAGGAGACCCGGGTTCGCTTCCCTGTGTGGAGTTTGCATGTTCTCCCTGTGTCTGCGTGGGTTTCCTCCAGGCGCTCCGGTTTCCTCCCACAGTCCAAAGACATGCAGGTTAGGTGGATTGGTGATTCTAAATTGGCCCTAGTGTGTGCTTGGTGTGTGGGTGTGTTTGTGTGTGTCCTGTGGTGGGTTGGCACCCTGCCCGGGATTGGTTCCTGCCTTGTGCCCTGTGTTGACTGGGATTGGCTCCAGCGGACCCCCGTGACCCTGTGTTTGGATTCAGCGGGTTGGAAAATGGATGGATGGATGATTGGACTTATTTCATCATTGATGATTTCGGCTAAAGTTTGACACTAACCCTCTCTGGCACCAACTTTGCCTTGCTTGTGCTCTTGGAGGCTCGATTAACTGCTCTGATTAGACTGCCAGGAATATTTCAGTAATATAGTAATCATGAAAAGGAACAAGAAGTAAATAAACAGGAATATGAACAAAGAAAAAATATCTATAATGAATATTTTTTAGAGGATTTGATGCAGTGGTTTTCATGGGATGTTGAGGCTTCTGCATTCATTCAAACATCACAGGCAGCTGCACAGGACTTTGATGAGGCGGAAGAACCAGAAAAGAAAGCAAAGTACAGATTAATAATGAAACCAAATTCATTGAAGAGTGTGATACTTCTACGCATGTCTAATTAATTATGAGCAGAAATAAAATATAGTTGTAAAAAATACAAATAAAAAATGTGGGTTTTCAGGAATTTTTAAAAATGATCCACAGTATTAGCCTAGCTTATCTCTATTGTTAAAGTATCAAAAATTTTTGGTGCATAACAGCAAAACCAGCTACAGGGGAATGCCAAAGCAGTGAGTTTTTTTGTGCTGGTCCCAAGCCCGGACAATTGGGGAGGGTTATGTCAGGAAGGGCATCTGGTGTAAAATTATACCAGATCAATATGCTGTGACACAAGGTCAATGCACACACGGGTTTTATTTTTTCCTTTTTCCCTTGTGGGAAATGCCTTCCCTGTTTCCCACAAGCCCAGCACAGTCCCCAAGCATAACACAATACAATTCTTTTCCTTTTTTCTCATCCACTCCTCCAGGCAAGCTTCATCTCCCTCCTCCTGACTCTGGCTCCCTGAGTGGTGTCAGCTGGCCCCTTTTATAATTCACCCGGAAGTGCTCCACATGCTCATTGACACATTTCCAGCAACACTTCCGGGTGTGGCGCCCACAGATCCCAACAGGGTTGTATCAAACTCCAATTCCCATGGAGCTCTGTGGGAGTCCGAGGCACCGCTGCAACCCATTGGGGCTGCCACCTAGTGCTCCGGGGGAGGTAATGTTCTGGCCACACTTCCTCCCCCGTTCCTTCCAGTGTGGAGGTGTGCCATCACAATGCAACAACAACAACAACATTTATTTATATAGTACATTTTCATACAAAAAGTAGCTCAAAGTGCTTTACATAATGAAGAAAAGAAATATAAAAGACAAAATAAGAAATTAAAATAAGACAACATTAGTTAACATAGAAAAGGAGTAAGGTCCGATGGCCAGGGTGGACAGAAAAAACAAAAAAAAACTCCAGAAAGCTGGAGAAAAAAATAAAATCTGTAGGGGTTCCAGGCCACAAGACCGCCCAGTCCCCTCAGGTCATTCTACCTAACATAAATTAAATAGTCCTCTTTGTAGTTAGGGTTGTCATGGAGTCACTTGATGCTGATGGTCATACAGACTTCTGGCTTTTAATCCATCCATCACTGTTGGAACATCATGGTGCTTTGAGTAGATGGTGGCGCAAGCCATCATGCAGACAACAATACAGATATCCATACCGGATTGGTCAAGACCCTGGTTAAAAACAGCCGCCACCAGTACTGTTAATGTTAAATGCCTCACAGGGGCCAAGATTTCTGACATAGAGGCCACATTGGACCATGTCGCCGACAATGAAGTATCTACCTTATTGCTGCATGTCGACACTGATGATATTTATTTACAGCAATCTGAGGTATTAAAGAGGAACTTCAACTCTCTATGCACCAAAGCTAAAAGAAAATGTCGGAATTTAGTTGTATCTGGTCCCTTACCAAGATTATATAGAGGGGATGTGATTTATAGCAGATTGCATTCCCTTCACTGCTGGCTAGAAACCTGGTGTGCAAATAAAAGCATAGTGTTTGTGAACAATTGGGATGATTTTTGGGAAAGGCCTGGATTTTTCAAAAGAGATGGTCTTCATCCTAACTGGAGGGGATCTTATGTATTATCCCAAAATATGGCAGCAAAACTGCCTGGCTGACTGATTAGAGCACCATCTCGGCCGCAGTCATGTGATCTTAAATCACAGGCTGTTGTTTATCCCACCTGTTACTATCCTGAAGCTGTTACCCCTAATCCCTGTTGTGGGGAATCCAGTAAATTTAGTCTTGATGCAAACCTTAAATTACTTGATAACCAAAAAATAAGGTGTATAATTAGACCAAGAGATAAAACCAGACCCTCCACCAGGGGCATCTGTAATAGAAATTTACTTCAAATTAAAACAAAAAATATATCACCAGTTCAGAAAGAAGCATTCAGTTTTAAATGCTGCTTATTGAACATTCACCGTCTTGGCAGTAGAGCTCTTTTGGTAAATGATATTATATTAAGTACAAAATCTGTGTCTTCTCACTGAAACCTGGCTTAGTAAATGTGACAGTGTTCCCCTAGCTGAGGCATCACCAGATGGATACTCGTTCCTTCATAAGTCTAGAGATTCTGGTCGAGGAGAAGGCCTTGGAATAATTCATTGTAACAAAATGCAAATTATGTCTAAAAATTTAGGCGACTTTACATCCTTTGAGGCATTCATTTTAAATATTAAAACAGATTCCAACACAATTATAGTGATAGTCTACAGACCACCAGGGCCATATTCAGTGTTCAAGACTGAATTTAGAAACCTTTTATCTGATTTGGCTATAAATTATGATCACATAGTATTAATGGGGGATTTTAATGTACACATTGATGTAGAAACTGACATTTTTAGCAAATGTTTTACTTATTTGTTAATTTTATAGGATTTTGTCAGATTGTCAATGGTCTAACTCATAATTATAACCACACATTAGATTTAATTATAACTTACAAAGTTGAAATTCTAAATTTAAATATTACTCCATTAAATGAGGTTATTTCCGATCACTACTTAATTACATTTGATTTAGTCCTGCCCTTGCCAACGCACTCACAGATTAAAACAAAGACAGTGCGACATCTAGATTGTAATTCTGCTTCAAAATTTATAGATACTTTGAGTAAGTCAAGTGTAATTGTGGAAAACCATTTAGATCAGTTAACATCAAATGTAAACGTGGAAAACAATTTAGATCAGCTAACATCACATTATAATGTGACCTTGAGAGATGCACTGGATGCAGTGGCTCCCCTTAAAACAAAAATGATCAAAGCACATAGAAACTCTCCCTGGTTTAATGAAAACACTCGAGCTCTTAAATTAGAGTGTCGAAAACAAAGCTACATGTCTTTCAAATTGCATGGACAGAGGGTGTTAAAAAATATAAAAAAGCTCTCTTTAAAGCTCGCTCAGAATACTATTCAACAATAATTGACAGCAATAATAATAATCCTCAGGTACTGTTTAGAACAGTTGCTAAAGTAACAAATGGGAATTCAGATCTACAGTGCAAAATACCAACAGATATTAGCAGTACAGACTTTATGAACTTCTTCAATTAAAAAATTAAAATTATAAGATCCCAGATCTCAGCATCACAGTACAAACCGCATAGTAGCTTAGCAGGCCCTGCCTCACATTGCATTCAGCACTTTAGTAATTTTAATCCTGTAACTGAGCAAGAAGTCTAAACTTTAATTTCTAAAATGAAACCTACTACTTATTTCCTAGATCCAGTGCCAACAAAACTAGTAAAAAGTGCAATGGATGTTCTTGCAGCGCCTATTCTAAACATTATCAATAGTTCATTATTGCATGGCACAGTACCTGATACACTAAAAGTGTCAGTCATTAAACCATTACTTAAAAAGTCAGACCTAGACCCACACATATTAAATAATTATAGGCATATTTCAGATTTACCTTTCTCTCTAAAATACTAGAAAAAGTAGTCGTCAATCAGCTTCAGTCACACCTTACGCATTACAATTTATTTGAGAAATTCCAGTCTGGTTTCCGCACTGGTCATGGTACAGAAACGGCACTAACGCGGGTTGTAAACGACATTCTGATATCCTCTGATGAAGGGAACTCCACTGCAATTATATTGTTAAATTTAAGCGCAGCATTTGACACCATTGACCATTCAATTTTACTGCACAAGCTAGAAAATGATGTTGGGCTTACAGGCACTGTGCTCGCTTGGTTTAGTTCTTATTTATCAAATCGATTCTAATATGTACAGAAATGTGCTGACAGTACTCCATCATTATACACAGAAGTTCAATATGGTGTTCCGCAGGGCTCAGTACTGGGACCTTTACTGTTTTCACTTTACATGCTTCCACTGGGATCTATCATTAGGAAACATAATGTTCATTTTCACTTGTATACAGATAACACCCAGTTATACATTTCATTTAGATCAAATGAAGTTTCTCCAATGTTGTCTTTAATTAGTTGTGTTAGTGAATTAAAGGAGTGGATGGATGAGAACTACTTGTCTTTAAACACCGATAAAACAGAGATGTTAATTGTTGGAGGGAATGATGCTGATCACAACAATATTTTGTCATCATTTAATTCAGTTGGAATCACCATTAATTTTACTGAATCAGCCTGCAATCTAGGAGTTATTTTTGACTTTAGCATGTCATTTAAAGTGCATGTTACAAAGTTGTCCAAATCATGTTTCTTTCATCTGAAAAATGTTGGGAAATTAAGGCGCTTTCTAAATAAACAGGATTCTGAGAAATTAATTCATGCATTTATTTCTAGTAGGATTGACTACTGCAATGCGGTGTTCACTGGATGTTCAAACTGTTCTTTATACAGCCTCCAGTTAATCCAAAATGATGCTGCAAGAATTATTACAAGAACAAGAAAATACGAACACATAACTCCAGTTTTTAAATCCTTACACTGGCTCCCACTTAAGTTTAGGACAGATTTCAAAAAACTCCTTTTAACATATAAAGCATTAAATGGCCAAGGTCCAGCTTACTTGTCTGAACTTATCATGACTTACAAACCAGAGTGCACATTAAGATCTCAAGATGCCGGTCTGCTTATGATTCCAAGAATTAATAAAATAACAGTGGGAGGTTGAGCTTTTAGTTACAGGGCCCCTAAAATGATGGAATGGTCTGCCAGCTACTATAAGAGATGCCCCTTTGGTCTCAGCTTTTAAATCCCGGCTGAAGACTCATTACTTAAGTTTAGCATATCCTGACTAGAGCTGCTGATTAACTGTACAGACTGCATCTCTGTTGTTAGTCATTAGCACTAAAACATAAGTAACATGATAGTTATAATTTGTTACTAACCCTCACTTATTCTGTTTCTCTTCTCGGTACTCAAATGTGGCACTTGGTGCCACGGCCCACTTGCCAAGTTGTTTTGCCTGTCTAAGGTAAAGTCATCCCTGATGGAGGATCGTAGGAATCGTGGGGTAGAGGGGTCCTTTCATCAGATTGGCTGGCCCAACCCTGTTTCAGCTGTGGAATGGCCAGCAGGGGGAGGCAGCTTGATGGCTGAGGTATCCAGGACTCTAAACAAATCCAAATCATATTATGTGATATCATCTACTGTTAAATTCTGCCCTGTACTTGTAAAAATTTTATTTTTATACTGTATTGAGGATTTGTTCTGTTCTGTGTATTGTATTGCCGCCCTTCTTTTTGACACCCACTGCACGCCCAACCTACCTGGAAAGGGGTCTCTTTTTGAAATGCCTTTCCCAAGGTTTCTTCCATTTTTTCCCTGCAAGGGTTTTTTTTGGGAGTTTTCCTTGTCTTCTTAAAGAGTCAAGGCTGGGGGGCTGTCAAGAGGCAGGGCCTGTTAAAGCCCATTGCGGCACTTCTTGTGTGATTTTGGGCTATACAAAAATAAATTGTATTATATTGTATTTTATTGTTAGCAAACAGGGTGTTGATGGAAATTGGGTTACTGTTGGCCGAAGGAGGAGAAGAAGAGGGGGAAGATGTGTTCAGAGGCAGGAGGAGAGGGGGAAGGTAAAGAGAGTGAAACTGAGGGTAGGAACTTTGAATGTTGGCAGTATGACTGGTAAGGGGAGAGAGTTAGCCGATATGATGGAGAGAAGGAAGGTTGATATATTTTGCATGCAAGAGACTAAATGGAAGGGGAGTAAGGCCAGATAGATCCATGGTGGATTCAAATTGTTCTATCATGGTGTGAATGGTAGGAGAAATGGGTAGGGGTTATCCTGAAGGAACAGTATGTCAAGAGTGTTTTGGAGGTGTGAAAAGAGTGTCTGACAGAGTAATGATTATAAAGCTGGAATCTGAAAGTGTGATGATGAATGCTGTTAGTGCATATGCCCTGTAAGTTGGGTGTGTGATGGATGAGAAAGAAGATTTCTGTAGTGAGTTTAATGAAGTGGTGAACAGTGTACCCAAGGGACAGAAAGTGGTGATTGGAGCGGATTTCAATGGACATGTTGGTGAATGGAACAGAGGAGATGAGGAGGTGATGGGTAGGTATGGTGTCATGGAGAGGAACGAAGAAGGTCAGATGATAGTGGATTTTGCAAAAAGGATGGACATGGCTGTGGTGAATATGTATTTTAAGAAGAGGGTGGAACATAGGGTTACGTACAAGAGTGGAGGAAGATGCACACAGGTAGATTATAATCTATGCAGGAGGGTCAATCTGAAGGAGTATGAAGACTGCAAAGTGGTGACAGGGGAAAGTGTAGTTAGGCAGCATAGGATGGTGGTCTGTAGAATGACATTAGAGATCAAGAAGAGAAAGAGAGTGAGGGCAGAGCCAAGGATCAAATGGTGGAAGTTGAAAAAGGAAGACTGCAAGGTTGAGTTTAGGGAGAAGGTGAGACAGGCACTGGGTGGCAGTGAAGAGTTACCAGACAGCTAGGCAACTACAGCAGATGTAGTAAGGGTTACAGCTAGAAGGGTGCTTGGTGTGACATCTGGACAGAGGAAGGAGGAAAAGGAAACCTGGTGGTGGAATGGGGAAGTACAGGAGAGTATACAGAGGAAGAGGATGATGAAGAAGAAGTGGGATAGTCAGAAAGATGCAGACAAGAGACAAGGACATAAGGCATAAGGTGAAACGAGAGGTGGCAAAGGCTAAAGAAAAGGTGTATGATGAGTTGTATGAGAGGTTGGACACTAAAGAGGGACAAAATTAAATGTACCGATTGGCTACACAGAGGGACCGAGCTGGGAAATATGTGCAGCAGGTTAGAGTGATAAAGGATAAAGATTGAAACATACTCACAAGTTAGGAGAGTGTGTTGAGGAGATGGAAAGAATACGTTGAGAGGCTGATGAATGATGAGAATGAGAGAGAGAAAAGGCTGGATGATGTGGCGATAGTGCAACAGATTAGCAAGGAAGAAGTAAGGACAGCTATGAAGAGGATGAAGAATGAAAAGCAGTTGGTCCAGATGACAAACCTGTGGAAGCAGGGAGGTGTTTAGGAGAGATGGCACTGGAGTTTTTAACCAGATTGTTTAATGGAATCTTGGAAAGTGAGAGGATGCCTGAGAAATGGAGAATAAGTTCACTGGTATCAATATTTAAGAATATTGGGGATGTGAAGAGCTGAAGCAACTAGAGGGGGATAAAATTTATGAGCCACAGCATGAAGTTATGGGAAAAAATAGTGGAAGCGAGGTTAAGAAGTGAGGTGATGATTAGCAAACAGCAGTATGGTTTCATGGCAGGAAAGAGCACTACAGATGCAATGTTTTTTCTGAGGGTATTGATGGAGAAGTATAGAGAAGGCCAGAAGAAGTTGCATTGTGTCTTTGTGGACCTGGAGAAAGCATATGACAGGGTGCCTCAAGATGAGTTGTGGTATTGTATGAGGAAGTTGGGAGTGACAGAGAAGTATGTAAGAGTGGTACAGGATATGTACGAGGGACGTGTGACAGTGGTGAAGTTTACGGTAGGAGTGATGGATGCATTCAACGTGGATGTGGGATCACATCAGGGATCGGCTCTGAGCCCTTTCTTATTTGCAATGATGATGGACAGGTTGACAGATGAGATTAGACAGGAGTTCCCATAGACTATGATATTTACTGATGACATTGTGATCTGTAGCGATAGTAGAGTGCAGGTTGAGGAGACCCTGGAGAGGTGGAGATATGCTCTAGAGAGGAGAGGAATGAAGGTCAGTAGGAACAAGACAGAATACATGTGTATGAATGAGAGGGAGGTCAGTGGAATGGTGAGGATGCAGGGAGTAGAGTTGGTGAAGGTGGATGAGTTTAAATCTTTGGGATCAACAGTACACGGTAGCAGAGATTGTGGAGGAGAGGTGAAAAAGAGAGTGCAGGCAAGGTGGAATGGGTGGAGAAGAATGTCAGGAGTAATTTGTATCAGCAAGAGTGAAAGGGAAGGCCTACAGGACGGTAGTAAGACCAGTTATGTTATATGTGTTGGAGACGGTGGCACTGACCAAAACACAGTAGACAGAGCTGGAGGTAGCAGAGTTAAAGATGCTAAGATTTGCATTGGGTGTGACGAGGATGGACAGGATTAGAAATGAGTACAGTACATTAGAAGGTCAGCTCAGGTTGGACGGTTGGGAGACAAAGTAAGAGAGGTGAGATTGCATTGGTTTGGACATGTGCAGAGGAGAGATGCTGGGTATAATAGGCATATCAGAGACTTCTTTAAAAAATGTTCACACATTTAAGTTTCATCCCAGATAAGAGGGTGGGAAAATTGTGTTACTTAGAAGTTAAATAAACACCAAATTAAATTAGATTTTCTGCCCATTCTGTAGTATATGTATATGCATTAGGCTGTCAGGAAAGAGAACCTGTTTTTCAAATAATTTTTTTACTCTTCAAAATGCACTAGAGCTGTAAATGCATCATTTAAAGAGCACATCATCCTACAGTAACAATTCCCAGTTCACTCCAATACACAAAACAAAGAGCTGTTTATCATAATGTTGCACTAAAACAGTTCTAAGGTGAAATAGTGTTAAATACAATTTTAATGCTGTGACAGAAAGGCGTGTTTTGCTCAATTGTGCCCATGCTTATGAACTGGGGTAGGATAGAACAGACTTGCAAGAGTGCATGTGTAGATATACTGTGTATTTTGCATGTATTACAGAAAAAATAAGACTTGTTGACATTTCTTTGATGATGCTAGTTAGTAAAGAGTTTGAATGGTACATGATGCTTGTCATTATACTTATAATTCAAACAAATAAACTTTACGAGGCACCTAAGGGCTTTACTGATCTAGGGCAATCTGCATGTGCAGAGATCACATTGACAAGGCTCACATAACATATTACAACTGGAGCACTTGTAGGTTAAGTAACTTACTCAGGGTCACCACGGGGCAACAGTCTTAGCCCATGTGTTCCTTTCCCCAGCCTCATACTGTGGAATCCTAAAGCATTCCCATTCCATCTTGGAGATATAATCCTCCCAGCAAACTCTTGGTCTTCCCTGGGGTCTCCCCCCAGCTGGTCATGCCTGTAAAACCTCCACAGTGAGGCATCTGGGATACATCCATATCAGATGTCGAAACCACTTCAACTGACTCCTCTTGTTGCAGAGTCACTGGCTCTACTCTAGGACTCTCCCGGGTGTCTGTGCTTCTTACCCTATCTTTGTAATTCTGTTTTACATTTCCTTTTAATGTATTCTTTAGCTAAATTCTTAGTAGCTTTTTCCATGCTCATAATAAGAGTGACATGACTTAAAGATTAATTGGCTATATTTGTCTTGTAGTCAGAATGTTAAATGATGTTTTTAGTGACATTTTTTTTATATAGTATATCATTAGGTGAATTTGCATATTCCTTATAAATCATGGAGATGTTTCATTTCCTTTATTAGCTAAACTATGACTGGCTTTCTTTTTTTCTCTATGCCTTATGACAAGAAGATCAAAAAAAAAAAAAACCTCCCCACTTGGTCTAAGTTCAGTTCAGCAGTGTCATCACCAACCAGTCAGGTATGAAAAGGGGGACAAAAAATCTGTATCTACCACCTGCTCAGATAAACAAAGAAATCAAATGCAGTACAGGTGCTCTAGTTTTCCATGTGGCCAAAATTAACCAGTTCTCATAACTTGTAGATAGCAGGAACCTGAAAATGTTCCATTATTTCCAGTGATGTTCTTATTTTCAATCAGGTTGCATAGTCTCCACAGATACCTATATCATTATGGAAAGAGATTCCATGTGGACCAAAAGCTTACAAATGAATCAGTTAGCAAAAAAGACAAGTTAGTGGTCCCTGCATAATGTTAAATAATAATAATACATTTTATTCATATAGCACATTTCCTATGCTCAGGGTTCTTACATATATTACTGCAATCTTAAAGTAAAAATAAAAACTGTCGCACATCCATTTGTAGGTACTGATGGTTGACAGGTTATTGTATATACAGGAAGACACAACAAAATCAACCAACATCTCTAATACAAAACCTCAGAGAGAAATTGGGAGCACATTCTGGGAGGAATAATGAAGAAAGAAATGCTTATAACATGTGGCATACAATTCCAAAACTGGATATGTGTCAAACAACAGACACACCATGGTAGGTAAGAAAAATTGTTCCAAGAGTTTACTTTGTCTTAAAAATGGAGTGACATAAAATAACAAAATATGAACATAGGAAATCTGAAATATGTCAGCTAAAAAACAATTCAACTGATGTTGTCCCCATTGTCTTTGAATTTAAAAGATTTTCTAAACACCTTTTTCAGTCATGGGGAGCTGGAGCCTATTGCAGCAGCAATTGGAGCAAGAGATAAAATAACTCATATAATCATATAATCTAATCTACTAAACTAATAACATTGGCCTGGGAAAAGGTGTTGTACGTGTATTTAAAGTGGCATTATAAAATAAAATCAAAAGCTGTTAAAATCAGTACTAGTCACATAAGGTTTGCACAATGATGAACTGAATTTTGACCACCCGCTCCCCTTCAAATGATTCTTGCATGCAGTGTTACATTATTTAAAGTATGTACGTTATTTATTAGAGCCCTTTAATAAGCCAGAAGTTGAAAAGCCTGCAGGAAAAGAGAAACTGATTTAAAGGTACTGATATTATTCTAATTATCAAGGGAAAATATTTTAAGAATTCATGCAAACCAGTGAAAAGAATTAAAATGCAACTCATAGACTCGTGCCGGAAGCATTGTTCTGCTATGTATTTTATGCTTCTATTATTGCTCCTGAAAAGCCTTTTTAAAATGTCAGCAGAAGAAAGAAAGAAAGAAAGACTTCATAATAAATTATACATATTATAATTATATATACAGTTTATGTAGTGACATTGGTTGTCAAATGTTGTGTCTTTGTTTATCTTTGGCTTTCTGTAACAATGTGTTCTGTTTTTGTACTTTCCTGCTGCCATCAATTTTCCCTCAGGTAGATAATAAAGTCTACCCGAGTATAGATTGTATTAAGCATATGTATTTTGACCATATCAAGAGCAAATTTAGACATTTTTTATAAAGTAAGGATGAGCCCACAGAAATCTACATCAAAAGAGCATACAAAAGTGAGAAATGTAGGAGTTCTCCATTGATGTGGACACCAACTGCGCCTTCTGTCAGGGTGCGGCCTTGAAGAGACAGGCTACACCTCGGCTTTGAAAGAGCAGAGAATTCATAGCCTACACAGGGCCTGCGGGTCTCCCACAGCAGATGCTGCTACTACATTTATGGCCTTGGCCCTGCAGACAGCCTGGGGCAAAATTTCAAATTTATCATCAAACCTCAACTGTAGCCTTACAAAAGCCTGACAAAATGTCAGCGTCCCAGAGCTCAATTAGCAGAGTCTTTAAACAAAGACGAGCCAAAAAAAAAAAGCTTGGAACATGGTAGTTCATTACCATTCTATTATATCCTGCAAAACAATGTATACTTTAAAAATTGTTTTTACATCAGAAATCATGTTGTCATTTTTTTTACATTTTTTATCATTCTTTAAAAAAGGCAATTTTTAATTACTTTTCAGCGTAATAATCCTGAATGCATGCATTTCCCAAATAACCAATAAACTGTTGCAAAAAGCCTCATAAGTGAAAGGAACCATTAACTTCTGGCTTGTGTAACAAAAAGATAAGTGCAGAATCTTTATAAAAATGAAAACTTTATTATACAAAAATACTCTGTAGACAAAGAAGCTCATTCTAAGGGGCACAAATGGTACAAAAGGAATTGACTTCAAAAATAGACAATCTAGTGGCATTCCCAATGTCAGAAAACAGTGCAAACAGGTCAAATCCACTACACAGCAATAATCGAAAGAGGACTCACCAGAACCTGGCATAAGCACACAGGGTACCACAAGGGACTGTGTGATCTGTCAGCCTTTATAGATTTGAGGGCAGTCTTTTGATATAGATGAACAGGTGGCCTCACCTCTTGGGGAATCACCCACAAAATACATGGAATATAGCAGAAGTATGGATATAAAGAATTTAATTACTCAAAACTAATAAAAAAACAGACTAATACAAATAGTCAACATGAATAACAATATTAACACAAACAAATTATATCCCAGTGACACTAGGACCCAGGGGTATCTTAACTGGGGTTGTGGCAGGTATTTAAGGCCAGGTGGTTGGGCTTTGGAGAAAGAGTTGGGCCTTGCAGAGAAAGGAGTTGATGGAATGATTCTCCACTGGTCATAATTTTTACACGGTGAGCCCCAGAGCTACAGACTAGCAGCGGCCCAAGACTAAGTGCAGTTGCAGTGTGCTTTTGGGAATATGAGAAGGGGCAACAAAGTTGAATACTAAATTAGACCTCCTAGTAAGAAGGTTTAATAGACTTAGTATGCTGGGTAATGTTATAAAATGAATTCTACAGGCATCAGACTGTTACAGACATGAAAAAGCACAAACAAACCATGGAAACTATATGTTATATTTACATATGGACTGAAGTATAGCATGATACTGAATCAAATATGTGTAACTTAATGCCACAGACAAAGTGATGTACTTATGTATATAAATATTTATATTGCATGATATAAGGAATAGAAAAATATGGATTAATATACTGTACATTTAACCATCATTCTTAGTAATAAGATACAGAGTCAGAGTCCCTAATTAAGAAACCACTCTGCCGCTTGTTCAGAAAGTGTGCATTAAAAGATGCTACCAGTTTCTTCCATAACAAATTCCATCATAGTGTTGTGGGTGTATTTTTGTGAGTGTTCTCCAGATCTGATATGAGGTCTCTCACAATATGTATTATAGAGCGCCTGTACTCTACTGTGAATTTTGCACTGCAATGAGAAACTCTTTCTGAATATTTTCCCACCTCTGACTAGATATTTTATATGTTTTGGTGACTGTTGGATTAATTCAGTTATTAGGAAAAACTGGGAACAAAATGAATTACAAGTTAATTGTCTATAAAACTGAATTAGATCATGGGAACAACTGACAGAAATGAGGTTTCTTTGCAGGGTGGCTAGGCTGTCACACTCCAAGGTACAGTGAGAAGTTCAGTGATTCATTAGTCTCAGAATAGAGGTGGTGCTTATTTGGATCGAGAAGAGCCAGTTGAGGTGGGCATAAGAATGCCCACCGGGTGGCTCCCCCTACAACTGCTCCAAGTAGGGATATGCTGGACTGGTATCCCTTCCAGGGCAGGTTCTTAATTGGGCTGGCTATTTGAGATGATTTGGATTATACACATACAAATGTACCATCTTCACAAATCACATAAGGACCGGTTTACCTGATATTGTGGTAATAATAATAATAATAATAATAATATGACATTCTTGAACCTGCTTAATCCAGTTGAAGGTTATGTGGGGGTCAGCAGGACTGGATGCAAGGATGAAACCAACCCAAGATGAATTACTAGTCCATCGCTAGCTCACGCTAATTTACACACAGCATTCAGTTAGTCCAGTACCAAAAAATTCCAGTGATGTGCAAACTTTACACAGTGAGCAATGAGGCATTGTGTTTGAACCCATGGTGATGTATTTGTAAAGTTGTTTTCCCACGGTAAGGATATCCATTTAACTCTGGGTATGCTGATTTCTGTGATTTCACCAAATGTGTGAAACTCGACTGCATAATTTTCAAAACCTGATAATTCCAGGGTCTATTAATATCAAACAAAAAATGAGCAGGAGTTTACGTTTAAGACCTATGACTGTTTTGTAGTGACCATAAATTTAAAACCATTTTCACTGCAAAATTTTAAATCTGGATAACTTAGCATTCACAAACCTTTGGGACAAATAAAACAGTTAAGCTCATAAAAAATTGTTTTAATTCTCTAGTTATATTTATTTACATCCTTTAACACTACAAAAATATATAATTAGGTTTCCATCACAAAAAATGTAAGTAAAAATTTGAAATGGAAATTTAATTAAAATTTAATAAACTGCATAAGTTAATCGTATGTACAATTTCTTCTAAATTCATTTACCATGAAATTATTTAGTCAATCTAATATTTTAAACATACATCTAAATAAAACAACAATACATATGCATTGGCTAATATTTCACATTTCTTGTTTTTTTTTCACTTCTTAGTTTTTGTGATCCAAAACTTTCTTTTGGTGGATTATTGTATCACTATAAACCATCCAGCAGTAGTGTGCCATCTTGCCAACATCCCAGCATCCCTGGTACCTTCCTTTCAAGCTCTTGATATCCACTCTTCTCTACACTCAGTGGTCCAAGGTTTTCAGGGAAAATTTTAAAATCTGAATCAAAAAGGTGACTGTGGGACTAATGTTTCAACTCAATTCCTTACACTTTCACCATTTCATTATCATTTGGAACTTTATTGTTGTTTAAAGACTTTGAAATTACTTCTTTGAATGAAGAATGGAGAACCCAAGCCTCTTGTTCCAGGTCATTCATCGCACCATTGTCTTATAATATCAGGTCTGGCAAAAATGCACTCTTTCAATTTAGCTTCGGACAAACCAGGAAACTTTTGGCACCCATACATCAGACAGGCTCCATCTTTTGATATGCTTTGACAGACTTCTTCATTAAACCACACTTGTTATGAAGGGCTGGTAGCAGTGCTTTGTCTGGATCCACCCTGCTAGGTCTGATGATATTTTTGGCACCAAGATGTAGCTTTTTTCAAGCTGGCCATTCCTTCTAAACCCATTGTCAATCTTTGGCTCTTCTGTCCCACTCACAGAGAAGACATGAGAATTTTATATGAACTAATGGTGTTCATTGTAGTTAATAACTGTTTAAATTAAAAAAGCCTGCTTTGTTTTAAACATAGATTTTAATATTAAAAAATATTACATTTAATAAAAAAATAAAATACTAATATTTAATTAAATACAGTTTTAAATAATAAAAAGCCTATAACTGACAGCTAAAAAATTCGTTTTGTAAAAAAATGTACTTGATAAAGAAAAATAGTTTAACATTTTTAAATTCAGCCCCCCAATATATATATATATATATATATATATGTTCTCATGAAATATTCAAAACATTTTTTTCATTGTATATGTCTTATTTTTCCCAGTCTGTGACTTGATCATAAATAAAACTAATTATTTAGTTGTTTTTTCTAATTGGTCTGGCAGTTTCATTTATCATATTCTGGTTAACATTATTCTGTTAACTATATACTTATTTTAATATGCAAGCTAAGTAAAATACTAATAATTTCCTGTCTGACGCCCAGTCTATGCTCGTTTCTATCCCAGTGCTGAATGCTGCTGAGACAATCTTAGCCTCAAATAAATTCAATTACATTTACCAGAATTTTGAATTAGAAGGGTAAATGGGAGTTCTCATTTTTCAATATATAACAAATCGCAAAGAAGCCGCTTCGCTCGCTCCATCCTTACATGAATTGCCGTTCTGCCGACAACATGTACACATCATTAAATACTGAACACTATTAGCACACTGTTTTACGAAATAGAATAAGATAATATAATAAACATTAAAATAATGTATCGGTTACTTCGCAGACGGACATAGCTATATACTGCAATCTTTCGTGATATACTCATGAGAGCAATCGCACATCATTACAATTGGCTTGTCAACTTGTCACTCACAAACATCTTCCTCAGTATCCTTGTTCAGCTTCACCAATTGGTCTCCACGGGAACGCCTCTGTCTGAAAGTATGCAGACTACGGGGAATTAAGCTGCCAGAAGGTTTCCTGAAGCCCCGCCCTTTCGGTACAATACAATTGGTTGAAGGCCTTGTCTTTCAAGTCCACTGTCTACCAAGAAACAGCTTTCTGCACATGCTCAGTGGATGCAAGAAAAAAAACATTTCGTGTAGCAAATGTACTACTCAGGCTCTGTTTTGTTGTGATTGGTATCTTCAGAGGCTAACTCGTTATATTCAACACTGGATGTACACATATAGTGACAGGTGTTTGAGGGGCGACTCTGATTTAATCTACCAAAATGCCGGTAGGATTATTGTATTTGTTTCTATATAGCTGTGTCTTGTGGTCGTTGCTCAATGCGGTACCGTTGCTAAGGGGCCAAGGGAACGGGGCGGAGGCTGTTTGTGTATAAACTGTTAAAGCATAGGCCAGGGATAATATGCTCTCTTGCTAGTAATATGATTTCAAAAATGACAAAAACCAGAGGTCGTCCTTGCACTTTTTACATGCCTCAGAAATGTTTAAGGAGGACTGGTATAGTTAATCGCACCTGTTATTTATCGCGTTTTTTAACAAAAGTGGGCCATTGCAGTGTTATTTTGGGATTAATGTAGAAAGAAGAGAAAGCAATATTTAAAAATACCAAAACAAAATACACGCACATTTACCGGATCCTGCATGTTCTGGGCACCTAAGAGCATCAGCCGTGATGCTGCGTGAGGCGCCTGCTTTTCGGTGTGTCACGTGATGAGTATGACGGAATGCATTTTGTCCCCCTCCCCCAAATGACACCTTGTATTATTAATATTTTTGTCATTATTCCCTAATATTTGTTGAAGCGTGCAGCTTATTCTTCTACGTAACGTGTATTAATAGACTATGTTATACATTATGCTTTAGGCATTTTAGTGTGATTAAGACCATATAGCCAACTGTACGTAAAGTATGATTTTAGTTTGACAGTCGAATACGTCAGCGAGTGATGCATTGTCTTTATATTTTATCAGTTTATTTCATTGTCTTTATATTTTATCAGTTTATTTCAATAAAATGACCTGTCGTTTTGTTGTACTGATTTTTTTAACAGGGCCTGCGATTATCAGTATATCCAATGGCACTGATGCCACTTGTAAATATAAAATATTGCAGTATTGTGTTTATAGTGAGACAAGCCGTAGAAGAGAAAAATTCTGACCTTGAAATTGCTGATTTCTTACAGCTCTAAAGTATACAAATGCATTCTACCATTAGCAATTAATGCTTGCATTTTTTCTTGTTAAATGGAAATCAGTTATCTTGATAGTACATATAGTACCAGAAACATGTATAGATTAGAAATGAGGTATCAATGAGCTGGAGTGAACATTTAAAACAACTGTGCGGGTAGGAGCAAGTCAGACATGTGAACTAATAATGATCTGGACTCCATTCATGTGAAAATAATAACCCTGTAAAGTATGCAGGACATTGTAGATACTGAGGGCCAACAGTTCTGACTTAATTAGTTTAAATTACAGGATACAGAAAATAGCAGTGGGTATTGCAATGTTATTATACTCCCATACAATAAAGTAGATGCACATGTTGGTATGTAAGAAATCTACTGTATAGGTTATTGTGGAACATGGTAAAAATAAGTCAAGTTTTACTATTGCATGATTGTTTTGAAAATCATAGTACTTTTAAATATGTTTGTTAAATTCCTAAAATGTGTTCTTTTTAAAACATGTTAACAGCATGGGATGGAGCAACAATTGATTTTTGGTATCATTTGTGTAGTCTTACAAATTATTTTTGTGCATGTACTGTATTTTTACATACAAAACATAAATATGATCAAGATTAAAACAACAAGATACAGGTAGGACCACAATGCCAATGACTTGCTGTTGGACATGCTACAGTAATATGTACAATTCTGTAACTGCTGTAGACAAACACTATAATTGCCCTTTTTGCCTATTAAATGTGAGACATTATTATTATTTTCTACAAATCTTCAATATTAAATTACATTTCGGGTGAGGCTAGATCTTCCTGAGCCTCAGGGCCATGAGATCAGTCTATTAGTGAAAACCATTTTTCATTAGCTTTTCTATAAGTGGCCAGTATTATTTGGTAAAGCACTCAGCAAGTTAACTGGGGATATGTATCTAAATTTATATTTAATTTCAAAGATAAACCATAAAGAAACAATCTGAATTTTTTTCCCAAAAATTTGATAACTGTTGGGAAACATGTATATTTAGTGTTGTGTTAAGAGTTATGTGGCATATTATGAATAACGAAACTCCTGTCTCCTTTCAGAGCAACAAGACAGAGAAGGTTGAGATCAGTGATAATGTCAAAGTGGTTGTGAGATGTCGACCGTTAAATCAAAAAGAAAAAACCATGGGATATAAACAGGCAGTCAACGTTGATGAAATCCGGGGGACTATCACCGTCCATAAAGTTGATTCAATGAATGAACCCCCAAAAACATTCACCTTTGACACGGTTTTTGGTCCAGACAGCAATCAGCTTGATGTTTATAATTTAACAGCTAGGCCAATCATTGATTCAGTTCTTGAAGGATACAATGGTAAGTGCAAGTTTATTTTGTTGGCAGTATTATGTGACCAAGGTATGCCAAATAATTCATAATTACTTTTATCTAACAACTTTCTCACCCACACAACACCAAGTTGCTCAGCTAGTATAAAGTCCATGACAGCACAGTAGTGAGAGCAAATGTTTCCCAGTTTCCTCAGAACCGCTCATGTCGTAATTTTTAAAATCAAGCAGGCTTTTTGGCTAAGTAATCCTTTTCTTCATAGGTACTGGAACATAATATAAGTAGTAGAATATAATGAAGTTATGTACAGTATTTTAATAGATAAACGATACTTTAATAATCCCAAGGGGAAATTCACAATAATAATAATAAATATATATATATATATATATATATATATATATATATATATATATATATATATATAATAACAATAATAATAATAATAATCTTCATTTATTACAGTACCAGCAACAACCAACATGCAAGTTAGTATTTTAAAGCACTCTTTGCAAATGACAATACTACGATTACTTCTTTTACTAACGCCATCACCCTGTTATTTGACAAATGCAGAAGTATTTCTATGTATGTTTTGTGTAAGAGATCCAGACTACATCCTGTCTGAGGAGACCATCTTCAGCAGAGATGCAGTAATGCTTACGTATTGCTGTGGGCTGCTTTTGGAAGTAATGGCAGTTTTAGAATGCAATATGATAAAGCTCTTAATACTGACTCCTGTGAGCTATACTGAAAAGTTAATACAGTAGAGGCAAGAAATACATCTCTGTTGGGTTTTCTTCACATGCTAACTGCATCGTCTGAAGTGCATATCAAAGTTATGTTATGCTTTGGCGACATTGATTGCACATTGTATACTTACATCAACAAATATCCTCCGAGCTTCAGATTATTCAGTATATTTTTTTAAATGAGATAATCATTTTGCAGAAAAAGACAAGCTGCCTAAATTTTAAACATTCTGTGAATTTGTCATTAAAACCGAAGTAATTAAACCCCCTATGCAGCCCAGCTACAAAGGTATGTCCTGTTGAGTGATTGTTGTGGGATTTGTAGTTTGTGATTTTTATGCACTGTACTGTTAAACTGGAAGAGAAGGATGTGGCGAGGACTTTTTTTATTGTACCCTTTTCCAATCAACTTAATCAGCAGCAGCTACTAAACCTTTTGTTAAATGGGCATTTGTAGTGGAGAAAGATGGTGCTTGGCTACCGGATTTAAGGATGGTGGTGGGTTCTTTTTCCTCCCAATCCAGTCCACCAATGCTCTTTAAGATGAAGCGCGCCTTCAGAGACTATTCTTCTGGACTTGGGTGGTAGTACTGTATTCACTATCAAAGTTCCAGGAAGCTGTTTATTAAAAGGGAGTATTCCACCACATCTTTCCATGCTTTAACCATTGTTTATGTTTCCAGAACCACTTGTATCATCTACCGTAAAGACTTTTTCCAGGACTGTAAATATCATCGTATGATGGTTTGTTCATGGTGTTTGTTTAGTACTTTTGTCATCATTTTTCTTTACCATGTTGGAAAGTAATTAGTATAGTAAATAAGGAATATTTATATATGTGTTTGTTGGATGTGTTTAATCCATGTGGGCTTTTTCTTGGGGTATTGTTAATATTCGGGTGTCAGGGTGGAAATACTATAGGGATTAGGTGTTCTATCCATCCCTCATTTTAAAAGCATAGTGGCTTTTTTGCTACGTAAATATGGTGGCATCCTCCGCACTTGCTAGGAGTCAGAGGTGTGCTACACCTTTAATAGAGTTAAAACGATTGATATGGTTAAGAGTTTTGAAGTCCTTTGTTTTAAGGGCATGTTGCCCTTTTTTCCTAATATTTCAAATATTAAATAATGTGCTTCATGCCTTCTGATCCAACTCCAAATACTTTGTGGAAATGCACTGAGATTGAATACTGCATCGATAGCAGTGGGTAGTAACGAGTTACATTTACTCCGTTACATTTACTTGAGTAACTTTTTAAAAAAATTGTACTTCTAAGAGTAGTTTTACTGCACCATACGTTTTACTTTTACTTGAGTACATTTGTGAAGAAGAAACCCTACTCTTAATCCGTTACATTGGGCAACACTCAAATCGTTACTTTTTTTCCATTATGTACGCTATATTTTTGCCAGAGAGAAGCCGCCAGTGGATTTACTGCATGACTGTTTCACCAATCGGACGTAGCAACAATAATCACAAGACTCCGTTTCACCAATCAGACGTAGCAAAAATAATCACATGGCTCTGTTTCACAAATCAGACGTAGCCATGCAGTCACATGACCACACACAAACTATGGCGGCATAGCGGCACAAACTCCTCACAGACAGTGGACAGGGAAAGAAAGAATACATGAAAAATGAGAGCCAACTCCTGCTGAAGCTTAACCATCACTTCACTGAGTGAAGAACAAGCACGTTTTAACCAAACATGCACAGACACAGACAGTCAAGGTAAAGTGAAACTTCTTGTACGTGCACAAGCTGCCTTGTTCTAATGTTATGTTCTATCAGCTGTGCTATTTGGAGGGCAAGTGAACATGCAGTATTATACTGTCAGTGTACAATATATCTTGTCACTGAAAGTAGTTTGTACTGTTCAAACATACATGTTATCTACTGTAGGTATTGGCTTCAAAAGCTTTGTTGTGAAAAAGTGAGATTTGGAACTTTGTGTTATTTGTGCATCTTTATTTTGTAAAGATGTTATTTATTTTTACTCATTTTTTATTTTATTATTTGGAAATAGCAGAATTTGCACATTATTTTATATTTTTGTCTGTCATATTACAACATTTCTAAAAAATAAATAATTTATTATGATCAAACAGTTACTCAGTACTTGAGTAGTCTTTTCACCAAATACTTTTTTACTCTTACTTGAGTAATTTTTTGGATGACTACTTTTTACTTCTACTTGAGTAATATTATTTTGAAGTAACACTACTCTTACTTGAGTACAATTTTTGGCTACTCTACCCACTTCTGATCCGTAGGTGCTTATGTGCTGTGCTGATGACCACTAATGTTGGTGGATGCTAGCTGAATGAAGAAAGAGGTCCTCCAGACCTGACTAGGGGTATTAACAAGTCAGAAGTGTGGCAAATGAGGTACAGCTGAAGCAAATTCTAGTGATGTGGAAGTTTGAAGCTATTTGCAACAATTTTCAGGTAACCTTACTGACCAATGAGTAGATAAATAGTTCCTTATTTCTTCATAAGCTACCAAACCATTCTCAATCCCCTTAATGTTTTGTTGTTTTTTGTTTTTTTTGTTTTTTTTTTTTGGTTGTACATTATAGGGCCATTTAAGGGCCCACTCACAAAGAGTCAGTTTTGTTGTTGGTAGCTCCAACAGCAATATGGAACAAACAAATACTATATAGTGCTAGATAGTTAAAAAAAAAAGCCAGACTAGAGCTACTGTGTATGTGTGTGTATATATATATATATATATAATATATTACTACTAATATACTATAAACAAACATTTTTCCTGTGCCAATGAGTATTATAACTGGCTAGGATGAAGACAACTGCAGAATGTGTAGGCATTACATTGGGTAACTGTGTTTTAAAGTTTAAAGTTAAAGTTACTCACTTTCACTTTCTAGAAATTAAAAAAATATCTAGCCCACACTAATGATTTACATTGTAATCTATGTGGAAAGGGTGAAAAGCTTAAAAACTTAACAAATACTGCATGTCAATTTTTCAAGCCAAGATAGTTTTGAGTATTGATCTGTGTCTTGCAATTGCACACATAGTGTAAAATAGTTTATACATGTCATTTTTCAAGAAAAACACCACTATTATGAGATTCAGCCATTTTAAAAGAAGGCCAGGCATGCTTGATAGGTCAGCACTTAGTCTTCCTGCACACCAACCTTTTACAGACCAAATCACAGTAAATGTTTTTTGCCACGTGGTTGGTTTTATTTTGGTAAACTTCTGTATTTATGTGACAATTTGCATGGGACAATAGAAAACATACTCTTTGTCTGAGAAAAACAGTACCAGGAATAGGTGATAAATTGATTATTTCTAGATCCCTTTTGTTGTTCCAGGCATGCATCAGAAATATGGAAGGCATAGATCAGTACTTGACAACTGTTTTGTTTTGAAAAAGGGTTGCATTTAATAGATTTTAAGCTTTTCCTCCATGCCCCATACCCTCCATTGTAAAGTGTCAGAGGGTCCAAGATGTTTTTTTAAATTTAAAGAAAGCGCTTAACTTTAGGACACAATTTTGTGTGGTAAATACATATATACCATGTTTGTGATGAAATAATTTAACTTGAAACATACCAAACTTATCCATTAAGGAGAGTGGATGAAATACCTTTGGACTGGCGGACCGAAAAAGGTTGTTACCATTTACAAAAAATGGGCCATAAGGGTTCTTCTGGAGATCTGTAATGGACATTATGATTGATAGTTAAACTTCACATTTTGAAATGTGAAATGCCGATTCCCTACTGATTGGAAAAATTGTTGAACCTTGCACAGGTATTTTAGGTGTTTGGTAATTTCCAGATCTTGTCCGCTTGCCTTTTGTACAATATGAGAAGGCATATAATCACAAACGTTTGAAAGTATGGACTTCTGAAGTTGCTTTCGTGTGCCTGTCAGTTCACTAATTATTTGCTGGAAAAGAGCTGTATCTGCATTTTTGGTCTATAGGTAGACATGATTCGCCTTTGATAGTGCATCTAATAAGCCTTCTTGTTCATGATTTTGATGCACATTATAACAAGATTTGAAGAGTATTCATTTTATGCAAGTGGGTGTTTCTGTTTGTGGAAGCTGTCTTTTTTGCCTCATCAAATGCTGTTCTCCTGCATTCATTGCAATACTTTGCCTATTGTTTTATGTCTAGATCTGGAATTTCCATTTCCATTCCTAAATCTTAATACTTTACTGGATTGTAGTTAATTGATCTTTGTATCTGCAAATAAGAGAACTGTGAGATCAACCAAAGATTGTTGTAAAAGTTGCAGTTCATCAGTGTCATTTAGGATAGTGGTTCAAATGAGAATTAATCTCTCAGACAGCACATTAAATTTAGATTATTACTGTGCATCCACATCATTTCTTGTGGTTGTTAACTTGGGAAGTGATTGAAGAAATTAGTTATAGGGAATAAGACATCAAAACGAGCTACTTTAATGGTGTTACTGCAGGTTTGGTAGGACTTACGAGTAAAGAACCTGCTGCAGTGGATCATGGGTATTGTGGTACAGGCATCTTGTAAGGATGTAAATTCCATTAAAGATACATTAGGCAGAGGACCCTAAGAGGAGATACAGTGACAGTTTGTGACAGAATGGACTAGTGTAGGAATTACCATGAGAAGCTATGAGGTGTTAGATGTAGAATAAAATGCCTGGTCTGCCCTGCACATTATGATATCATAGCAGTTCTTATGAGGACTAAGCTTTACGGAATAAGATGAATGTTATGTTAATCCATGACAAAATATTTATAATTTCATAATAATAAAGTACTGTATATCAAAAAAAGGAAAAAAGCAAATTACTGTATGTAATTTACCATGATTTATAATCATCTGATTTTAGTTTTTTCATTTTTTATTTTTTAAATAGGAACTATTTTTGCTTATGGACAGACTGGAACAGGAAAAACCTTTACCATGGAGGGTGTACGAGCTGTACCAGAGCTCAGAGGAATTATACCAAATTCCTTTGCTCATGTATTTGGTCATATTGCAAAAGCAGAAGGAGACACTAGGTAAACCAATTTATTTTTATTATCACTGTATAAAATTTATTTATAAAGATTTATTTATTTATTTCTCCACAGTATAACAGAGATGGTAATCTATTATGGCCACAGGAAAATTTTGAGTATATTGCTTATATAGGACATTCATTGTTGCATATTATTCATATAATGCTTTGTTACAATGTAAGGGTGTATATGTGGCCGCACATTGCCTCTACAGGGTAGTAGTGACTACTGCCAAGAATGGGGTCCTGGTTTGACTTCTACCCTAGATACCTTGTATGTTATTAATGTATTATATAAGTCCCTTCTGAGAACTGTTTTCTTTGTATAATTGGAATAGTAGCTCTGCAGATCTATTTATTTGTATGATTGTGATTTTTGAGTGCGCTGCATACACATCAGACAACATCTGCAACAACAAAAACCTCTAATTAATATTTTGTAGTCTGAAAAGCTTATTCTAGGATTCTTTATAAAATACAGTATTTAATTTTTTGTAAGAAGCTAGTATGAAAATAGCATCCTCCTTTTAGGATAAGTTCCATTTATCTTTAGAAATGATAGTCTGAATTGTTTTATTATAGACTAGACAGACATTGCGTAATATTATTTATTTATTTGCAATTAAAATCTATTCTAAACCGTGACCTCCCAACTTTTTAAAATCCATTTATTTTAAGAATTTAATTATAGTAAATAAGCTTTTTAAATGATACGGTACTATACTGCATCATATACAGGTACAAAGCAGATCAGATGCCCAAAGTGTTAGGAATTGTCCATTATGGTTAATTATTTAGAGACCACATTGATAAGTATGCCTTCCACATTCTAAAGAACTTTTAAATTGTTTCTTGTCAAGTGACTTTAATAGTTTTTCCTAATTCTAAGTAAAACAGGTCATCCTTTTCTCATTGTGTTTAGTAACTGAGTTAGGAATCTTCCAAGTGAGCAGAATAAGGTGGCATGCAAGCAGAGCAGTTCTGTGAATATACAGTTCATTAAGTGGGAATGTCCCCAAATAGAGCTGTTAGAGGATTAGTAGTCCAGCTAGTTTTTATGAGTAAGGTTTAACTGGTACATTTCAGCCAGGCTGGGAAAGCCATAGGCAACACACATGATAGATGCTAATAATTTCAAGGAAATCTGTTCTGTTAGTCTATGATGTGCAGGTCTTGTTGGAATATTTTCTGACATGTTCTACATTTTTACAAGAACATTGTTGTAATGTACTGTTTTAATACAACACTAGAATGAGAACTGCATTTAGTCAATCAAATAACAGAATCCATCTTGTAGTACACTGAGTTTGTCATATTTGCATACTTATATCTGTATTGAACAACAAACAGGCTAACATGGCATTGCAGCTTGCTACTAATTACATATTTTGCAAATAAACATAGCAGGTTTTTCAACGTAACATCAGTTAGCATATTGCATCAGTTAGCAATCGATATGGTCTGCAACTCTACATTAAGTTACAATCCAAATCTGATTTTCTGTTTGATTTAAGAGCAAATTAGTGCACAAAAAACAAATTCTACATCACCTCCAGTTTCTGTCATAGCAGTCGTTGATTAATAAAATGTTGTACTTTTGTCAAGACTATCATACTATCAATTATCCTGATATGTGGGCTCACATTAGTTGTTTTATCTTATCTGCAGATATGAGGGTCTCTTAAAAACATCCCTATAGTATTGTACATTTATTTTTAGGTTACATGATTATATTTTGTTGTAAACAACATGGAATGTACTTGGTAGTTTAATTTCTAATGAAGATGGTTGATAACCAAATAGAAATTTGTTTGTTTTTCATATGTCCTCCACAATAGCAATTTTTGGAGAAGCAAGCTTCTTTGTTAATGCTGCCATGTAACCAACGGTATATGTTAATTTAGATTCTTGGTCAGAGTGTCCTACTTGGAAATTTACAATGAGGAGGTCCGAGACCTTTTGGGAAAAGATCAAATGCAACGATTAGAGGTAAGTGAAAAATAGTAATAACCATATTACAGTGTGATTTACTGTCACTTTATTTTATCAATAAATTATTTTAAACAGTTTTGATGTGTTAAAGATGATGGTTTGTTATTTAACATGCCATATATTATCTTGTATTTGCCTCCAAGTGGAGAACAGTGTGGTAAGGTTTAATAACAATTTGGAATTTGTGTCCACTCTTTGAAAATAAAAACTGCATTAGCAATTTTCAGATATTTTTGTTAAATAAATTAGTAAATGTCATGAAATGATTTTAGAATGTGTGGCAATAATCACATTGTAGAGTTTATTAGAATAACAAAAATGTCCACACTGCACCTTTAGAAGTCAAGTCATTTAGAAAGATGCACTGTATCATACCTACTGTAACATGAAACGAGTATTATAATCTAGGAAGAGTAATTTCAAGGTGGTAACATTACTCTGAAGGTATTATAAAGAAGAACATGTATGATTATAGGCAGGATGGGGTTGTTTTTTGTTCCCTGTGATGAACTGACACCATTTTCAGTGTTTGCTCATTCCTTGTTCTAGTGGTGCTTGGTTAGGCTTTGGTTCACCTGCAACCTCAAACTGCAGTAAGCACATTACAAAAATGATGGGAGACTTTTATTATAGATGCATGAATATTATCCATGACAGGTAAAACATGCAAATACAAAATTAAATGGACTGATCTCAGAAAAATTGGGTCTGTATGGAAAATGCAAATAATAAACACAAAGCATTTATTATTAATTGATCTTTGACCAGAAAAAATATAACAGCTTATTATTTAAAGCCGCAACAAATTAATTTTTTTTTAATGAGCACTTATATTGATTTTGACCACTTGCAATTTATTCCAAGTAAGTTTAGACAGTGAAGAATTTACCACTTTGTAACATTGCCTTTCCTTCTCACAACATTTAATAAACATTTAGGTACTGTAGATACCAGTTTATTGAGTGGTTCAGGTGTACTTTTGTCCCATTTGCCTTGCAAACAGGTCTTAAGGTGTGGAACACTTAGGGGTCATCATTGTTACATTTTGCATTTTGAATTGCACCACACATTCTCAACTGGGGATGGATCAGGGCTGCAGGCAGGCCATCTGAGCACCTGCACAGTCTTCTTGTCCAGCCATGTATTTGTTATGTATGCAAAATGTGATTTTGCATTGCTTTTCAGAAATATGCATGTGTGTCCATGGAAGAGATGTTGTCTTAAAGGCAGCATATATTGCTCCAAGATCTGTATGTACTTTTCGGCATTAACAGAGGCGCAAGTTACTCTTGCCCATGGCACTGACACAACCCAATACCATCAAAGACACTGGCTTTTGGACTTGTACATTTACATTTTGCACTTACGTTTATTAAAGGTAATCAAGTGACATTAGGCTATGGCCTTATTATTTAGCAAGTGTGGTAGGCCAGGGAAAAAAAGTTGATTGCCACAAGTGAAAAGATGTACTAACTAATGCATTTACAATCATAGATTAACAATTGATGAAGCAATTAAATATAATGTAACAAGAAATCAACCAACAATATGAAAGATCATAGAGCAGTTTTTTTTTTCCTTTTCAATCAATTAGATAGATATTCTTAGAACAGATTGTATTTCAGCAGTTCAGATGGAGGTGGACCGCTTATTCCACCAATCTGGATTGTGACTTAATGCCACACAGAGGCGCTATCACCAGACACTGTTCACTGGCAGACCTCAGTGGGAGGGAAGGAGCATAGCACCTCATCAGTGTCACCATATATGCAGGTACTGACTACAATGTAACAATGTGGTTTAGTGGGTCCGCAGCTCAAAAAGTGTGGTTGTTTTAATTAATAAATAAGTAATGAATGCACTCGCGCTGGGGAGTGGGAGCAGATGCGAGCGATCTGCCGGGAAGAAGCCCCATCTCCATGTTGGTGCGAGGCGGTCTTCCATCTGTGCATTACCTTGCCGGGACATGCAGGCTGTCTGATTGCCTTGTTATCAGCACAGGCCGGTAATCGGGCGATCCCACCTGCAACTGCTCCCCCAGCCTATAAAGGGGGAGTGCAAGATCAGGGAGGAGGAAGAAAAGAAAAAGAAACAGAACAAAAGAGGATCAGAGATTAAAGGACATAGAAAAAGGCAGTAGCAGCAGTGAGCCGGTGTTTAGAGTGGAAGCAAGTGGAAGGGAATGGTGCCCTAGGAGGTAGCATGTGGCCAGTGCTCAGGAGAGGGCATGAGGATCACTCCTGCTGAGCAGCCAGGAGCAGGAGTGATTGTTACATTCAGGAGGATCTTCTCACTGGGTGGTACCTGTGACTGGCAGAGGTGGGAGGACGGCACACTTTCACCGGAAGGAGCCTGGATTGACAGCGTTGGACGTGCAGGGTCCAGTGGCTCCCCATGGAATGCTATGGATCGGGCAGTGGGGACACAGGCCAGTTTTGAAGGATCTCTGCCCCTTTTCGTGGACTTCTTTCCATGTTGCAAGGTCCGAGCAGGGTAAGCTGGAGAGGCATCAGTTTTAATAGGGAAGCATCGAGATTGGGAATTTTAAACACTATTGCCTGAATTTTAACCTTGTTTTTATAGGATTTATTTATTTGATAATTTTAGCCTCCACTAAACTCATTTTATGGATTTATTTATTGATTTTTTTTTGAGAACTGCACTTTGGGCAGTATTTAAATTTATTTGTTTTTTATAATAAAAGCCCTTGCACTTTTCACCATCCCCTTGCTTGGTGTGTTTTGTCCTCATCAGCTCAGCTCATCCGGTTACGTTATCGGCAGTGTCAGGTTCAAGAGGCACCCATTATTGAAGAGGGATCAAGGAGTGGACCCGCACCGTCACAAGCAAGAGAGGAGTGACGTGCCCGTCTTGTCTTGTTAAACACAAGATAGGCCGCTTGTTCTGGGCCATCTGCAGTAGGGTAATTGCACATGCGGGTACTCCTGCCAGAAGTTGCAATAGTCCAGATTGACAAGACCAAAGCTTGGACCAGACGTTGTCCTGCATATTCCATCAGATAAGATCTGATCTTGCAGATGCTGTACAGTGTTAACCTGCATGAAAGAAAATCATTAGAAATGCGGTCAGAAAAAGATACCTGTTTATCAGTCTCCAACCCAAGGTTGAATGTTAGTGACAGTGAGCCAAGCTGTACAACTGTGGGGAGTTTACTGGATTTCTGGCATCACAAGAAGCTTGATTGTTTTTTTCAGTTTAAGTTGTATATAGTGGTCCTTCATCCAGATTGAGATATCAGTAAGACATGCAGAGACTCTAGCTGATAATGTGTTGTCCTTAGGAGGATACAGCTATGTATCATCAGCATAGCACTGATAAGAGAACTCATGGGATTGGGTGATGGGGGCCCAGTGAGGTGATGTAAAGAGAGAAAAGTTGAAGACCTAACACTGATCCTTGGGGCACCCCTGTGCATGTCTGATGCACCCTTGGCAATTCTCCTAGCCGGGACACACAGTAGGATCTGCCCGTGATGTAGGACTCAAACTATCTGAGAGCAGTCCCAGTGATGCCAAGGTTAGTGAGGGTGGCAATAAGGATGTTGTGGTTGACCACGTCAAAGGCAGAGGAGAGATCTAGAAGGATCGGAAACAATGACATGTTGGTAGCTCTAGCAAATCATAGCTGGTCAACCATAGTACGTACATCCATCTCAGTCGAGTGGTTCCTCTTGAAGTCAGTCTGGTTGGTATCGAACAATTCATTCTGTACAAGGAAAGAAGAGACTTGATTAGAAACAGCACGTTCAAGTGTTTTGGAAAGAAAGGGAAGGAGAGAGACTGGCTTGTGATTGCTAAGTTGTAGTTGGTTAACTGTCTGGGTGGTCCTGTTCTTCTTTGGTCTGGAGGACACGACATGAGTTTCTTGCGAAAAAGACCTGAAATATTGATTCCTCCGACCACAATAAGTTTGTATTGTTAACATCCGACCACAATACATGTGTGGTGGTGTATCAGAGCTCAGAGAATTTGATGGCACTTCTAGACACTGTTAACATATGACTTCCTTGTTGCAGACAACAATTGTAACCAACAATTGTTGATGTAAATTAGTATTTTGTTACTAGATCAGGGTTTGCCAAAGTGCTCCTGAGCCCATGTGGTTATATTATTTATTCATTAATGATTGCTACAGTGACATCTGAGAGATCAGAGGTCACAGGCAGTCTGCTTAGACTTGTGCTCTTACCCTACGCACTAAAATCCTGAGTCCTTGAATCTTTTAAGTATATTATGCATCTGTTGAGAGTGAAATACAACAATTCATTCTGATCTATAATTTGATAAACATTGGTTTTTAAAATTTTTTAAATGATTTTCTTACGCATTTGTAGGAAAATTGGCAGTCCTCAGCCCACCTTTACTCCTAAACGAATAGGCCTTTCCTGGGTACAGTTTTGTTTATTCCAAAGTGTAACTGTAATCACCTGTTGAAAATCATCTGTTTCTACTTGCATCATTACTTATTTTTTAACTGATTATTGGCCTTAAATTGCACCATCACATTTTTTAGAAGGTGTTGCAAGCTCTTTATGGCAAGAATGGATTCATGTTTATGTTGACCTCTGTAATTGCAAACAAAGGCTTCTGTACCAAATATTAACACTGATTTTCTCAGGTGTTCAAATACTTATGTGCAGCAGTGCAATACAAATAAATTCTGTACAAATCATACAATGTGATTTCCTGAATTTTTTTTTTTACATTCTGTCTCTCACAGTGGGAATGCACCTACAATGTGAATTTCAGACCCCTCCATGATTTCTAAGTGGGAGAACTTGCAAAATTGCAGGGTGTTCAAATACTTATGTTCCTCACTGTATGTGTGTGTGTGTATATATATATATATATATATATATATAAAAATATAGGAAGTAATTCCGAGATATTTTGAAGTGTGTTTTACATATCTCAACATGGGCAGGAAGGTATATAGAGATAAGTAGAAAGGCACTTGGAGGCATTTTAGATAACTCAAATTTTATATCTTGAAATATATTTTAAGGTTAGCTGAAATGGAGAAGAAACCCAAAAATTTGTATTTTAGATATTTCAAAAGTGAGTAAATTTGAAGATTCCTGAAATGCATAACATGTTTAGATATTCTGAAATGATATTTTGGCCATTCTCAGACATCTGAAAAGAATTTTGAGATATCTAAAAGCTCAAAATAACAGTAAGTTGTATTAAAAACCTATTCAATTTTACAGTAATTAATTAGAAGACCTATTGAATTACTAGTCACTTATCTGAAAATGAGCAGAATTATTTCAAGACATCTTGAATTGTTTCTCTTAAAATGCATTGCAGATATCTACAAGTGATCATGATGTCATTTTAAGATATTTTGAAATTTATTTAAGATAGCTTAAAATACACATTGTCAGATATGTATGATGTTTTTCAGGATATATCTAAATGTTGATTAGGGCTGCCATAAAGATTACTTTTATCATTAAAGAAATTGAAATTAAAACTGCCATCACTTTTTTAATATTTCTAATTTTCTTTTCATATGTGCAAGAAATTGTGATATAAATGATATAAAAAGGTGTCACAATGATTATTAGAAAAAACATTGTGAATGTTACCTATTATTAGTCAACTTCCAACATAAGGCATCTGTATCTGTCCTCTCATTTAACTAAACATGTCTGAATCTGTTTAGAGAAAAGGTAACTGTATTTCAAACAAATTTTGAGTATGGAAATTAGGTGTTTTGTTTTACTAGTTTATTACCCTGCACAGCTCCTTATGACTTGATGTTGCTAAAAGGTTTGTAAACACAGTCTCGTGTTTCCTTTATGACTAATCTATGAGATAGTGATAAACGATTTAAACCAGACAAAAAGCATGGTTTCCTCTCTGCAATAGACATTTATTTTAAATTAAAAAAATAATAATAACCTGAAATATGGGGAAAGCATTTCTCTAATATGAAAGCCATCTAAATTGAAAGTTGTTTTCTTATATAGGTTAAGGAAAGACCTGATGTTGGAGTTTATATCAAGGATCTATCTGGCTATGTGGTAAACAATGCAGATGATATGGACAGGATCATGACATTGGGACATAAAAATCGTGAGAACCAATAATATTTTGTTTTTTCTTTATTAAACCTGTATCCAAGTAATCAAGAATTTGTTAATTACTAGGAATAATTATTTTTGTTTTCATTTTTCAAGGTAATCAATTATTTGAAAATATTGTAAAGCATAACGTTTTTCAGTTTACTAGACATCTTTATGCATGTCTTCACCCTTCTAGTTTTGCCAATTGCTTGTTTATTTCAGTGTCTACCTAGGTATGAGTATTACAATTTTTTTAGATCTACTGCTTTGCATGTGTATCATGGGACTTACTTCCAAAGGTTGTAAGTATGACGTGTCTTGTCCATCTTGCGGGACGTGAAAGTGTCTCTCTTCAGATCTCTGTTCAATAGATCTCTCTTCCAAAGATAACGTCTTGTCACAATACACAATATATATAATATACTTTATAGATTCCAAGGGGAAATTTAAGTGTTACTGCAGATTACAAAGCTTTGAGAGGCCTTTCTGCTTTCTGTATATATTGTATACATTTTCCATTACTATACCACATGTTGAAGCCAACAATTAGGACATTTTCTAACTATAATAACTGTAGCTGGGTCACAAGAATAAATGTCCCGGCACATAGTCTGTCTTGTGGACATGACTAATTTTCACTGTTTTTTTGTAGATTCTTCTCCTAAAGTACATAGTCAAACATACTATGTGAGTTTTTTGCCATTAGGAAAGATAAAATGTATGACTATGTTTCAGCATAATGGTTGTGACATTTCTGCCTAATAATTCAAAATGTATTTTTCATATATATTTAAAAAACAACTCAGAACTCATCTGTTCAGGAAGGCTTTTAGCTCTACTTGACTTTTTTACCCTTCTCTGTTTACTTCTCTGTCAAGATGCTCATGTAACCTGTATGTGTGTGCTAGACCATCAGTTATGTTGTCTGTTTTTTTTTCAGAATTCACTGTCTTAATCTTCATTATTTATGTATTTGGTTTGTACAATGCTATATACTATATACGCTGCCGTTCTTTATTATATTCTGTAAGAGCCTTGAGCATGGGAAAGGCGCTATATAAATAAAATGTATTATTATTATTATATATACAGACAAACTCTGTACAAAATAATCAAAGCTCTCTTCATGTATTGTATGTAAAATAACTAAAGCCAAGAATTTTTAAAGCATGTAAGTACAATAGATTTTGTTATATACTTAATAATACCTGTTTAAATTCATACTGGAGACCCACTTTTTTATAACACATTTATCATACAGAAGTAATGTGATGTGTTAAATGTGAAAAAATTAGTAAATCCAAAATAAGGTAATGGTGCTTATTTCCTTTCAGCAGTTGCATTAATCCTGTCAGACAATTAACATTTCTTTAGTTTGATTATTATGCTTTTTACTTTTTAGTAATCTGATGAAATCTGCAAAAAAAATTGCCAATTAAAAAACTGATTGCTAAAATCACAAAGCATTATATTTTGCCTTTTGGCAGAAGGCTTTAAGTGTATGTTGAAAAAATAAGAACAGTAAAAGGCAATTATTGCATTTACTGTATATGTACATTAGATGACACTGTTTCCCATATGTACTGGATAATTATTGGGCACAAGTCATGTAGACTTCTAACAACTCTTGTTGAAATACTGTAGTCCAAAGTAATTTTATTTCTCATACACATACCATGTATACTAATTACAACTTACTCGAATATACTTTGCTGCAGCTCAGTGTTTTTTTTTTTTTTTTTTAAATTTTAGTCTAGCCTCGTTGAAGACTGGTAATAGAATCAATTAAAAATATATTTGATATCTCCTGCCCTACATGTACCCTCAGTGCCTTTCCTCTGTATCTTTGTGAATCTGAACCTCTCTTGCCAGGAGCCTACTCTCAATTACATTCCTATAAAACCTGCTTCTCAAACTCTTATAACTTCAAGGTGCTTTGCTCACCTTCTGTCTGCTTTTGTACTTTCCATCTTTGAAGGTGACTCTTAGAGTGCCTACTATGCTTTTATTCTTCTCCATGTGTCTCACACTCTCACTTGTTTTGATTGCATCACCAAAGCCAAACTGACAAATCACACCAATTTCTTGCAGGAACTGAACACACACATAGACCTTAGCATTTTATTATATAGTAGACTGGCCACAGTCTCACTTCATGAATGAGACTGAGAGTTCCAATCCAATTTAAAGGATAAAAGTTACTTTTGTTCCCTGAATATGGTCTCATTAGTGCATGCAGTGAAAATAGTTAAGGTGTTGCGCTGATAATTGTTGCATTCCATTGTTGAGTTTGCTGTTTTGATAATCTAGTTTTACATAAAAATCGCTAACACAGTGAAAAATTGTTAGTTGAAATGCAAGAGTTTTTACACAAGTATTCAGAAAAATATATATTTTTATTTTGAACTGTGAAGATATTTCTCATTACATTTACTCCCATCTAATGTTAAGTAAAATGCATATTTTATGACCTCTAGTGGCAGAGATGAATGTATGGGTATGGATTAGTGTTTTGTTCTCCAAAAATACTTTCCTTGTGGTCATTGTTAGGTGAATTCCCACCATTTGTTATTAAAATTTCATTTGACACCTAAAGTACATATATATGGTGCATAGAATAATATACAGTATTGTGTAGGAGTTTCATTTTTGCAGTAGAAGTTGTGTAATTGTTAATCCTGTTGTGCTACCCCTTCCCTTAATCCTACTTTTCTTCTTGCCTCAGTAATGTGACATTTGAGAAATTTGTAGCTGTGTGATTATGTACAGTAGTAGCTTTCTTTTTTTCTGTACTGTCCTGTTTGTAGGGGAAGTTATTTAATCTTATTAACAACCTCATACAGTATGTAAGTTGATATTCAGGTAATAAACTTGTTGCTGGTCATGCATGTTAATTATTGCAGATTTCTGACTTCTTAACATTTATTTGTTTTTGTTTAACCTTTCCTGCATTATAGGCTCTGTTGGTGCCACAAATATGAATGAACACAGCTCGCGTTCTCATGCAATTTTCACAATTACTATTGAATGTAGTGAGAAAGGAGTTGATGGAAACCAACATGTGAGAATGGGCAAATTACATCTTGTGGACCTTGCTGTAAGTAATGTTTTAATTATGGTAAGCAAGTACCCTAAGTTCTTGTCTATAAGCCGGACTCATGTATTAGCCGGAGACCAAAAATCATACGAATTTTTAAAATAAAATCATATCATAGATAAGCCGGACTCATGGATAAGCCGAACGTACTATAACCTATAACTAATAGAAGGGAGGGAGGTCAGTGGTCTCACTCGCGCCCATTTAATTTCTTTAAGGGGGGAGAGAGTGTGAGATATTGGCGTCTCTCTCACTCCCCGCATGGCGCGGTTGGAGCGGCCGGAGCGCGTTCTTTCTGCTCTGGGCGTCGCCGAGTCAACACGAGCGCGTAGCGGTCATTTAAATTGTGATTTTATATGTAAGCATATTTAAATATATATCGCGGATTTCTGCGGACAATGGGTCTTTTAATTTCTGGTACATGCTTCCTCAGTTGGTTTGCCCAGTTGATTTCATACAAGGGACGCTATTGGCAGATGGCTGAGAAGCTACCCGGCTTACTTTTCTGTCTCTCTTGCGCTGACTATCTGTGATCCTGACGTATGGGGATTGAGCAGGGGGGCTGTTTGCACACCTAGACGATACGGACGCTCGTCTAAAAATGCTGAAAGATTATCTTCACGTTGCTATCTTTTGTAAAGCTGATTCCTGAAAAGACATGCTGCACAGTGCTTCGCATACTTAAAAGCTCGAAGGGCACGTATTGATTTTTGACTGAAAAACAAACTCTCCCTCTCTCTCTCTTTGTCTGCTCCTGACGGAGGGGGTGTGAGCTGCCGCCTTCAACAGCTTTGTGCCATGGTGCTTCGCATACTTAAAAGCCAAACAGACATATTGATTTGTTTGCTTCACTCCTTTGAAAAGGAAGATATGTTTGCATTCTTTTAATTGTGAGATGGAACTGTCATCTCTGTCTTGTCATGGAGCACAGTTTAAACTTTTGAAAAAGAGACAAATGTTTGTTTGCAGTGTTTGAATAACGTTCCTGTCTCTCTACAACCTCCTGTGTTTCTGCGCAAATCTGTGACCCAAGCATGACAATATAAAAATAACCATATAAGCATATGGTTTCTACTTCGCGGATATTCTTATTTCGCGGGTGGCTCTGGAACGCAACCCCCGCGATGGATGTATAAGCCGGACTTATGTATAAGCCGATATTCTATTTTTTCATTTTCACAACTTTTTTCCTTAGATAAGCCGCGGCTTATAGACAAGAACTTAGGGTATTTAGTAATGCCTTTTGAATGCTGCATTGACCACTATTTTGTTGAAATTGTTGCTGCATCTTCTGCAAATGTATAAATGTAATCCTAAGTCCATAATTTTTATTTATATGTATTGATTATTTGTGTATTCTGACAATTTTTCATTTTTGGTATGTGCAATTTGTGATTTCCAGGGCTCAGAGCGACAAGGAAAAACTGGGGCTACAGGACAGAGGCTGAAAGAGGCCACAAAAATAAACCTGTCACTCTCCACACTGGGAAATGTAATCTCTGCATTGGTTGATGGAAAAAGCACTCATGTTCCTTACAGGAATTCAAAACTTACCCGACTTCTCCAAGATTCACTAGGAGGAAACTCAAAGACTATGATGGTATGACGTTTTCCATTAGCATGATAAACCTAACCCATGCTGTTTCAGAATGTCTAGTAACTCACTTAAAAATGAACTGCAGTATCTAGTTGGATGGGATCACTGTTTAAGTCTGAACAGAATTTGTAAGGCTGTAAACTTTATGAGAAGCACTAACTGCTAAAAGTGTTTAAATGGTGCCCCAGTAATTGAATGCCATTAATTAAGTGACTTTTTTGCATATTTTGATCACGAAGTGTACAATTTAGTATGCAATATTAATTGGAAAGATGAATTAGAATTACCATCATTCATGGCATTTGATAGCTCATTAAATTAGCTGAAATGTAATAGACAACTGTTTTAAGGCATGAGGAAATATTTTCTAACTTACATTTGTATTTACATTCAGAAGACTGATTTATTTCACTGCTATTGTTAATTTCATTCTTTGCTCAGTGTGCAAACATTGGACCAGCAGACTACAACTATGATGAAACCATTAGCACCTTGAGATATGCAAATCGTGCTAAGAATATAAAGAATAAAGCTAGGATTAATGAGGACCCCAAAGATGCTCTTCTTCGCCAGTTCCAAAAAGAAATAGAAGACCTGAAGAAAAAGTTGGAAGAAGGTAAAGAAGTTAAAAAATTTCATATTTCAAGTGTTTCTTTCATATAGCTGCTTGGTGGCACTCTTGAGCTAAGTAAAATATTTTTGCAGCATTAAATTGAACCGTGCATCTATATATTTTATGTATATTCAATATTTGAAATGTTTTTCTCATTTATTTTTAAGGTTAGTAGTTAATGATATACAGTTAGGTCCATAAATATTTGGACAGAGACAACTTTTTTCTAATTTTGGTTCTGTACATTACCACAATGAATTTTAAATGAAAGAACTCAAATGCAGTTGAAGTGCAGACTTTCAGCTTTAATTCAGTGTGCTGAACAAAACCATTGCATAAAAGTGTGAGGCAGCTAAAGCATTTTTTTAACACAATCCCTTCATTTCAGGGGCTCAAATGTAATTGGACAAATTAAATAACTGGAAATAAAATGTTCATTTTCTAATACTTGGTTGAAAACCCTTTGCTGGCAATGACAGCCTGAAGTTTTGAACTCATGGACATCACCAGATGCTGGGTTTCCTCCTTTTTAATGCTCTGCCAGGCCTTTACTGCAGCGGCTTTCAGTTGTTGTTAGTTTGTGGGCCTTTCTGTTTGAAGTTTAGTCTTCAACAAGTGAAATGCATGCTCAGTTGGGTTAAGATCAGGTGACTGACTTGGCCATTCAAGAATTTTCCACTTCTTTGCTTTAATAAACTCCTGGGTTGCTTTGGCTGTATGTTTTGGGTCATTGTCCATCTGTATCATGAAACGCCGCCCAATCAATTTGACTGCATTTAGCTGGATTTGAGCAGACAGTATGTCTCTGAACACCTCAGAATTCATTTGGCTGCTTCTGTCCTGTGTCACATCATCAATAAACACTAGTGTCCCAGTGCCACTGGCAACCATGCACGCCCAAGCCATCACACTGCCTCTACCATGTTTTACAGATGATGTGGTATGCTTTGGATAATGAGCTGTTCCACGCCTTCTCCATACTTTTTTCTTGCCATCATTCTGGTAGAGGTTGATCTTGGTTTCATCTGTCCAAAGAATGTTTTCCAGAACTGTGTTGGCTTTTTAGATGTTCTTTAGCAAAGTCCAATCTAGCCTTTCTATTCTTGAGGCTTATGAGTGGCTTGCACCTTGCAGTGCACCCTCTGTATTTACTTTCATGCAGTCTTTTCTTTATGGTAGACTTGGATATCGATACGCCTACCCCCTGGAGAGTGTTGTTCACTTGGTTGGCTGTTGTGAAGGGGTTTCTCTTCACCATGGAAATGATTCTGCGATCATCCACCACTGTTGTCTTTCGTGGACGTCGAAGTCTTTTTGCGTTGCTGAGTTCACTGGTGCTTGCTTTCTTTCTCAGGATGTACCAAACTGTAGATTTTGCCACTCGTAATATTGTAGCAATTTCTCGGATGGGTTTTCTCTGTTTTCGCAGCTTAAGGATGGCTTCTTTCACCTGCATGGAGAGCTCCTTTGACTGCATTTTGTCTGTTCACAGCAAAATCTTCCACATGCAAGCACCACACCTCAAATCAAATCCAGGCCTTTTATCTGCTTAATTGATAATGACATAACGACGGACTTGCCCACACCTGCCCATGAAATAGCCTTTGAGTCAATTGTCCAAGTACTTTTGAGCCACTGAAATGAAGGGATTGTGTTAAAAAATGCTTTAGTTGCCTCACATTTTTATGCAATCGTTTTGTTCACCCCACTGAATTAAAGCTGAAAGTCTGCACTTCAACTGCATCTGAGTTGTTTCATTTAAAATTCATTGTGGTAATGTACAGAACCAAAATTAGAAAAAAGTTGTCTCTTTCTAAATATTTATGGACCTAACTGTATATTTAAAGTGTTTCTTTTATAGCTTGATTTACTAGATTTTAGTGTTGACACCAAATACAATTTCTATAACTATTTAGCCTGTATCTTTTCCAATGAATAAATCTTATCACCATAATTATCTCGATTTTGTAATAGCATAAACTGTTTCTTATATTCTGAATTCTAAAAGGTGGTTGTGAGCATCCATCCATCCATCCATTGTCCACCACTTATCCAAAGTCAGGTCATGGGGGCAGCAGCCTAAGCAGGGAAGCTCAGACCTCCCTCTCCCCGGCCACCTCCTCCAGCTCCTCTGGGGGGACCCCGATGCGTTCCCAGGCCAGCCAGGAGATATAATCCCTTCAGTGTGTCCTGGGTCTGCCCCGTGGCCTTCTCCCAGTGGGACATGCCCGGAACACCTCCCTAGGGAGGTGTCCAGGGGGCATCCTGACCAGATGCCCAAACCACATCAACTGACTCCTCTCAATGTGGAGGAGCAGTGACTCTATTCCGAGTCTCTCCTGGATAACTGAACTCCTCACCCTATCTCTAAGGGAAAGTCCAGCCACCCAGCGAAGAAAACTCACTTCAGCCGCTTGTATCCGCGATCTTGCTGTTTCGGTCACTACCCAAAGCTCGTGGCCATAGGTGAGGGTAGGAACGTAGATCGACTCTTAAATCGACAGGCTCACCTCTCTTCACCACGATGGACCGTTGCAGAGCCTGCATTACTGCGGATGTCGCACCGATCCATCTGTTAACCTCCCGCTCCACTCTTCCCTCACTCGTGTCCGAGATACTTGAACTCCTCAACTTGAGGCAGTAATGTGTTCCCAACCCGGAGAGAGCATTACACCCTTTTCCGGCAGAGAACCATGGCCTCGGATTTAGAGGTGCTGACTCTCATCCCCGCCTCTTCACACTCGGCTGCAAACCGCTTCAGTGAGAGCTGGAGGTCACTGTCCGATGAAGCCAACAGAACCACATCATCCGCAAATAGCAGAGACGAAATTCTGAGGTCACTGAACCAGACCCCCTCCACTCCTTGGCTGCACCTAGAAATTCTGTCCATAAAACTTATGAACAGAATCGGTGACAAAGGGCAGCCCTGGCGGAGTCCAACCTCAACAGGAAATGAAATTGACTTATTACCCGCAATGCGGACCAAGCTCCTGTTCCTCCTGTACAGCGACTGAAAGGCTCGTAACAACGAGCCTTGTACCCCGTACTCTTGGAGCATACCCCACAGGATGCTTCGAGAGACATGGTCGAATGCCTTCTCCAAATTCACAAAATACATGTGGACTGGTTGGGCAAACTCCCATGCCCCCTCCAGGATCCTGGCCAGGGTGTAGAGCTGGTCCAGTGTTCCATGGCCGGGGCGGAATCCGCATTGTTCCTCTTGAATCTGTGATTCGAATATCGAACGAACTCCCTTCTCCAGCTCCCCTGAATAGACCTTACAGGGGAGGCTGAGGAGTGTGATCCCCCTATAGTTGAAGTACATCCTCTGATCACACTTCTTAAAAAGGGGAAATACCACCCCAGTTTGCCAATCTAGAGGCACTGCCCCCGATGTCCATTCGATGCTGCAGAGATGTGTCAACCAGGACAGCCCCACAACATTCAGAGCCTTGAGGAACCCAGGGTGGACGGCCCTGTCACCTCGGAGCTTTTTAACTACCTCAGTGACCTCGGCCCCTGATATGGACGGGCCCCTCCCGGAGTCCTCCAGCTCTGCTTCCTCTAAGGAAGACATGCTGGTGGGATTGAGAAGATCCTCGAAGTATTCCTTCCACCGGTCAATAACGTCTGCAGTTGAAGTCAGCAGGGCCCCGTCTCCACTGTACACAGTGTTGGTGGAGCACCACTTTCCCCTCCTGAGGCACTTGACGGTTTGCCAGAACCTTCTCGGTGCTGACCGAAAGTCGTTTTCCATGGCTTCCCCAAACTCCTCCCATGCCCAAGTTATTGCCTTAGCAACAGCCAATGCCGCCACACGCTTGGCCCGCCGGTACCCCTCAGCTGCCTCTGGAGTCCCACTGGTCAACCAGACCCGATAGGACTCTTTCTTCAACTTGACGGCCTCTCGAACCTTAGGTGTCCATCACCAGGTTTGTGGATTGCCACCACAAGAGGCACTGACAACCTTGCGGCCACAGCTCCATTCTACTGCTTCAACAATGGAGGCTTGGAACATGGCCCGTTCAGACTCGGTGTCCTTCGCTTCCCTCGGAATGAGGTTGATGTTCTGCCGGAGGTGGCAGTTAAAGATCTTTCTGACCGGTTCCTCTGCCAGACGTTCCCAGCAGACCCTCGCTATACATTTGGGTCTGCCTGGTTTGTCCGGCAGCCTCTCCCGCCATCTGATCCAACTTACCACTAGGTGGTGATCAGTTGACAGCTCAGCCCCTCTCTTCACCCGAGTGTCCAAGACATAAAGTTGCAGATCCGATGACACGATTACAAAGTCGATCATCGAGCTGCGACCTCGGGCATCCTTGCTCCAAATGCACTTATGGACACCCTTATGCTCAAACATGGTGTTCGTTGTGGACAATCCATGGCCAGCACAGAAGTCCAACAACTGAACACCACTCGAGTTTAGATCAGGGAGGCCGTTCCTCCCAATCACACCTCTCCAGGTTTCACTGTCGCTGCCGATGTGAGCATTTAAGTCTCTCAGCAGGAAGATAGAGTCCCCAGGAGGTGCACTTTGCAGCGCTTCCTCCAGGGACTCCAAGAAGGCTGGGTACTCTGAACTGCCGTTCTGCACATAAGCGCAAACAGTCAGAGTCCTTCCCCCAACTCGAAGCCGCAAGGAAGCAACCCTCTCGTCAAACGGAGAGAACCCCAATGTGCAAGCCTCAAGCCAGGGGGCCAGAAGCAAGCCCACTTCTGGCCGACACTTTTCACCCACAGTAACTCCAGAGTGGAACAAAGTCCAGCCTCTCTGAAAAGGAATGGTTCCAGAGCCCAGACCGTGCGTAGAGGTGAGCCCGACTATATCTAACTGGTACCTCTCAGCCTCTCACACCAGTTCAGGCTCCTTCCCCGCTAGAGAGGTAACATTCCATGTCCCAAGAGCCAGTTTCAGTAACTGAGGGTCGGAACGCCAGGGCTCCCACCTTTGGCCACCACCCATATCACATTGCACCCGACCCCTATGGCCTCTCTTGCAGGTGGTCGGCCCACAAGAGAGCGGAACCACATTGCTCCTTCAGGCGGAGCCTGGCTGGGCCCCGTGGTCAAAGGTTCAGCCACTAGGCACTCGCCAGTGAGCCCCTCCCCCGGGCCTGGCTCCAGGGCTGGCCCCAGGTCCCCATTCCTGGGCAAGGGAAATGCCGATCCTTGATTTAAATTAATGTGGGGTCTCATGATTGAGTTAGTTTGGATCTTCACCTCAGACCTGTTTGCCTTGGGAAACCCTACCAGGAGCATGTAGCTCCCGACAACATAGCTCCAAGGGTCACTAGACTGCGCAAGCCCTTCTGCCACGGCAAGGCCTCAATCCAAGAAGCGGTGGTTATGAGCAGTGATTTTAATTTAGATTTTATAAGATACATTTGATAATTGAGACTTTTAACACAAAATATGTTTACACTTTGAATTAAAACTAATTGACTGATTTGTAAATTTCTCACTCAGTGTTCATGTATCTCAAAATTTTATAGTGACTCGTTTGGGCTAATAATGACCAGGCACTAGTTCTTCATTGCTATCACCATGGCCAACTATACTGCTGTAGTCTAACGACAGAATAAATACAATGTACTCACTCCATAGTTATTTTTTGGGACTGTGGGATGGTATCTTGTACTTGTTAAAGTAAAATACTATTTTAAATGCAAAAAAATAAAATACACAGTATTTCAAGCAGTGTAGACACAAAAGTAAAACGGCTGGTTTGATCATAGAGAAGGCAACAATACTGCCCTTTAACTGGAAATAATGGTCGGACTAGAAAAAGAAAACAATTTCCTAAACATCTTGAGCAGTAAAATAATAGACGCCATTGTAAACTGGTTGGGGATACTCAAGAGCTATACCTGAAGCCAAATGGTAACCAGACAATCCAAGGGTATAAAAACAAATAAATTTATTAACAAACAACAATAAATTACAGAAGGAAGGAGATAAAACCTTCCCTTGTTGCATGCCCTTCCTATGCAACAAAGTACCTGTGTACCCCTTGGGGTGGTTGTTTCACTCTTGGTGTTTACACTAGAAATCATTCAAACCAGCCCTATGAACTTTTTTCCTCCTACCAGTTTAACCATTGTCACCAGCTACCTCCTGCCAGTTTAAGAGAAGTCTTACTGTGCTGTTCACCTCATTGCCTGTCTCCTTTAGTGACAACCTTACATCTCACCAGTTTCCTCTATCTTGTTTGTACTGCAGATGGCATTGTTCTTTTGAAAATGATTCAAATACTCAAGACATTGTCGGTACCATTGTGGAATGTGATGATGATCAGTCCTCAAAATTTAGACGTTTGCACCCAACACAAATTCTTAAACATTTTTATATATTTATATACATTTTAATGCATGTATTTTTATTATAATAAAAATTTACAGCAATTCTTTATAGGGCTCATTGAGTTCAACTTTCCTAACGGTGAGTGCAGTTGTTATTCGTTGGCCTTTGTATATCTGATACCTTGCAGTATCTGCCTTGGGTTAGTTTTACTTTGTATACGGTAGAATTTTCTTCAAAACTATGTTTTTCCTAAATTTGGTATCTTGTGGAAACAGTTTGTGGTAGGGAAATTCCAATTTCAGAAATGGACTCGGTGCAAATACATTTATGAAGTACACCCTTTTTTTTTTTTTTCGCATGGTTGGAGTTTGGTGCAGATTAGTTTAATTTATGGTTTTTGAAGTGGTACCAATGTTAATAAAGATGTGTCACATATGTCAAAAGTGGTATGTATTAAGTGTATTCCGAATTGAGCAAATTGAAAGCCTATATCTGAAAACTTTCTAGGAGAAGAAATTTCAGGGTCAGATGGAAGTGGATCCGACGAAGATGAAGATGAAGAAGGAGAAAGTGGAGATGGAGAAAAGCGAAAGAAACGCAGAGGTATACACATTTTTTTCCCCTACAAATTTTTAATTCACAATTTTGCTAGATTATGAAATTTTACCTCCTTAAATGATAAAAGAAAATTGTCTCATTAATATTTAATTCAGTTTAAATTTCAACATTTTCTGAAAGGAATGAGCAACTCAGTTTCAGATACTTAGAATCTAAATGTAAACTTCTGGTGATTAATGTGAAAATGAATAAAATCTGTATTTTTCTTGTTTTTTTAATTTATGGCTCAATTATGTCCGTGCTTGAATAGTTACATTTTCAGTTTAATCAGTTTACATAAATTAGTTTATTTTACATTTTCTAAAATACATGAATAAAGCTAAGGTGTAATACAGTTATAAACCATTGTTTTCAGTCATACAGACAAAATAGAGTTAATGTCTTACCACATTTGATGAGTTTTTCAGCGATTTTCAGTCCTAGTCTTTATTTACATAATCTTAGCAAATCAAAGGCCGTGTGCTCCAATGAAACCATTCACTTAGTAAGACATACCCAGTGACTCACTCCAACTAGTCCATGACTTGCTCCCACATGACCACACAGGAAGGGGCATGAGAGTTGAAAACAAATTAATGTTCATCTAGAAGTACATTGCATATAATGCAGCAATGAGGAATAAGGAACTTGGGTGTTTTGGACTTCACAAATAAAAGAGAACAGCACCTGTTTGATATTTTCTGTACCACTACAAAATGTAAAAAAAAAAATAAGGCAGAGATTGTGGCTAAACTTGCCTTACATGTTAACCTTTCCTACAGCCCTGACTGTGCCAAGCAGCACACTTTTGGATGTCAGAAAAAGGTGTGAGCTTGACTGTGCTGAAAAGTCATCACACAGTCATTAAATTTTACATTAAAGATTGGTAACTGCAATTGGAAGGTCTGACATACCCTGAATCTATAAGTGAAGCAATGCGACATAGAACACTAATAGTTTTTTTTTCTTAATTATACCTTAAGCCAGCATCACACAGAGATTAAAAAAAGTGGATAGGGCCAAAACAAGAGCACACCAAAAGCTGAAGCCATGCACAGACCCAATAGAAAGCATTCATGTTTTTTAAGTTTATGAAAAACTGCAAACTTACTGCACAACCAGTGTCGTCTTTATTATATTTTTTTAACTGATGAGTGGCTGTGAATAACTTAAGAGGTGGTACTTTCCGTTTAGCATGGTGAAACACTGTGGGGTGGATTTGAGTTGTGTCATGGACTCTCCCATTGAGTATTGTGTGTTGTGAACCTCGTACACACTCTTTTAGAAGGTCTAAGCATTGTTATGCACATAAGCATGAATAAGCAATATTACACTGTAAGGAAAGTCAATTGCAGCACTGAATGTACTATAGTTTTACTTTCAAGCGATTAACCAATTTATAATTTGCCTTTATCATTTGTCTTCCTGCTAAATTAAATCCCAACTGAAAGTCACACTTCTAATTTCAATAGTTTGTTTACCAAGATGTTGTTGTAATCTAAATTTTCAAGAGACTTCAGGGCTGGAAGGAAACTGCTAATATGCACTTTATAAAAGTAAAGACTATGAATTTTTACAACAGAATATTCATGAAGATTTCTGTTCTATATCTGTTAACTGGTAGGCATTCATTTAGCACAAAGTGAAAGATGTGTTTATAAGTCCCCTGCTAGACATGAGGAACATCCACTATATATTAACAGTTGTCTTTTTTAGAATACTATCCTGGTAATTTTTTTTAGAGGAATGAAGACCTTTTGGGAACAATGAGACGATAAAATAACATACAATTTTCACACCCATTCCTGCAAGTTGACACTCTGCTGCATTAAACGTTGCAATGTTACCCTGCTTAATGGAGTACAGATTTACTGGTTTATCTTGGACAGTAACAGACTACACTACACACGTGTTCTATCTGGTTGGATTCTGTGTTTTGAATATATTTGTACACTGGAAAACTGCAGGATTTCTAATCCTCCAACACACCAGTTGGCTTGAAGTACAAAAAAAAATAGTCTGTTTTTTTTTTCTGGTACAGCCCTGAACTCTGCATTGTTTATTGCTAAATTTAGTATGTGTTCTTTATATTTTGTCAATAAATCTTTTCACTTGACATTTGAGAATGGCAATTGTGATAAGAATTAGACCAAGACATCATAAAGATTTGGGGCAGCCACCTGTATATATTGTTTTCCCAGCTGCAAAAGTTGATTTTTTAGTAGCACAATGTGCATAGTACAGAGTCCACAACAGAACTGATTAAGTGGAGGTAAGATGGCGGTTTTAAGGGCTAGAAAAGGAAATAATATCATCTGTGTCAGAACCGGAAGTGACATCATCAGAGGCACCGGAACCTGCCAGGATTTCCCGGGAACAGTGTGTAAGAGACAGACAGTCAACACACTCCGACACCCCCTGGTCTGATATAGTATTACAGTTACTCAAGCCCTTTAGCTGCCTCCTACTTTCACGTGTGTGACACAATGCATATATGGTTATTAACACATTGCAAAAGTACAGTGGAACCTCGGGTCATGACCGTAATTCATTCCAAAACTCAATTTGGTCGTGACCTGAAGTAATTTCCCCCATAGGAAATCCATTAATCCATTCCGGACCATACGAGCTGTATGTAAATATATTTTTTTAAAGATTTTTAAGCACAAAAATAGTTACTTATACCATAGAATGCACAGTGTAATAGTAAACTAAATGTAAAAACATTGAATAACACTGAGAAAACCTTGAACAGAGAAAACTAATATTGCAGGAGTTCACGCTAATAGCCTTTACGAACCGCTCTCTGTAAACACTTTTTTCTAATGAGGTTTAAGCACAGGGAAAAAAATGAACGTTTGAAAATTCTGTAATTTATACAAAAACTAACCATAAACAACCAAGAAAAGTAACATTTCAGGAGTTCACGCTATAGCCTTATGAACTGATCGCTGTAAACACTTTTTTTTTTTATGAGTTTTAAGCAAAGGGAAAAAGTGAACATTTGAAAAATCCGTAATTTATACAAAAACTAACCATAAACAGCCAAGAAAACTAACCTTGCATGAGTCGAGTTCTGGCATGAAGGAAGTGAGGAGGAACTGGGTGGAGAGGAGATTACAGTTTTGAGGTAAATTCCCTCTGCGCGATGCACGTCTGACCAAGAACAATGTACTGTACAGGGAGAGACTGAACACATGCGGAAATCATCAGCGCGTACGAACCGGAAGGGAAACTGGGTTGTTCGTCACCCGAGTGTGTGGTCGTAAACAGATGCAAAAGTTTGGCGAACTTTTTGGTCATAACCCAATTTGTACATGGTCCGAGACGTTCGTGACCCGAGGTTCCACTGTACCTCAAAAGGTATTGTTTGCTGTGTATACAGCGCTGGTAGTTGTGGCTTATGTTGATCAAACTGAGTTGTCTGAAAGGTCCAGTCTTCATTTCTTTTCAGCCTATTACTTTACTGAAATATTTTTCAGATTTGTCCTATAGCTCTTTAGGACATAATTTCTAATTAATTCTTAAAAGTACTGTGTCAAGTGATATGTTGTGTACATTTGTGATACTCGGAAACCTTTTTTTTTTTGTCTGTTTAAACACTATTCAGATATAAAACTCTTAAGTACTGCACACTCTGGTGTGTTTGTGTGTGTGTGTATATATATATATATATATATATATATATATATATATATATATATATATATATATATATATATATATATATAATATATGCACTCTTAGAAGCTGTGAAATTATTTATTGAATTATTCACAGCTGCCATACCACATTTTGTCACTCAGCTGTAACCAGAATTAATTTTTGGTTGTTTCCTATTTTGAGTTTAGAGTTTGTAACTACTACTATCAATTCATTATTTCCCATTTGTCATGTTAAATTTTTTGTTTAATTGCTCTTTTCAACATGATAATTATAATTCAGAAAACAGTACTTTCATTGTACAGTGAAAAGGTATTTGCTTGGTTTAGTAAATAATTAGCTTTACATCTCAATAATTTTTGCATATGTTAATCTGATTCCGCTCCCTCTTAGTTTTAACATTTATTAGTTTAGGTTACATTTCATGGTTATATAATTTTTCTATAAAAACCTATGAAGTGGGGATAGTAGAATGCTTATAGTTTAACTTTTTTATTTTTACCTCTTGCAAAATTTTAATGTACAAGACAAGACCTTTTATACCAAATACACTGTTAACAGTGAGGTGTAAAATTTAATTGCCAAGTAAACTGCAACTTCTTCATTTGAAATAGCTATTTATTTTGACCCTTTTGTTCTTTTATACAATGCACAATCAAAAAGAAACAAAGTATTTTGATACATACTGATACTAGGGTATTTTATTGTGTAATCTTTGATTTTTTTTTCAATAACTAGGTCTAGAAAAGGTCAAGTGGTTTGATCAAATGCATGATGCATATTGTAGCAGTTTGATTTTTTATGCTCTATTTCACACAGTAAATATATTTTTAACTAATAGGCATTTTCCTCATCCACCAAATCCACTGTTAAATTACAAGTTCAAAAGCTTATTGTATGTATTTTCTTGCGATCCAATCTTAGCTGACTTTTTTTCCATCAAAAAATCAGTTACACAAAATGTCAAGTTAATGATCTGAATGTTAAACTTTCTGATGCTGCTGTTACTTTTACCAGACTTGCATAGGTATACTAAAATGCATGAGCAGTTGATCAGTAGAAAAAAAATTAAATTTTAAACTGGAGTTGCTGATGTGAATTTGGATTCTGTATAACAGATACTTTAAGGTGTTAAATCTGAAAAATATTTTCAGTAGTATTTCTTTTCTATCTTTGGGATTATTGATCATGCTAATATGATTCTGTGATAATCTTATTTTTAGCACCAGCAACCGAAAATATTTGTAATGTGCCTTAGGAGCAGTAACAGCTAAATAAAACTACCCTTCAAGTTCTTCGCTACCAGGATTTCTTAACACACACACACCCACACTGAAAATTTGCAGTCATGCTGGCACTGTCATTTTAGTAATGCCAATCAATTCAGTATCATGGATTAGAGTATGCCCAACTGAAGACCAATACATTGCAAACAGATGCAGTGATAACATAAGTTTGGGTGGATGACAGTCATTGTCAACAATTTTGAAACTTGAATATGTAATATGAAAGATATGTAGACAAATTTTAAGGAAGATAGAAGAAACCTTTGTTACGTGCAGTGTAAAATAGGGCAAAGAGTAGTAAAAATGGAAACAAAGTATAACAAAACAGCAAAAGAGAACTATCAATACTGAAGGCATGTGCTCTGTTTTCTATGTAAATAAATCTCCAGATATTGGTGACATATACAGTCAAAGTAAAAAGTATGTGAACCCCGAGGAATTATCTATATTTATGTCTAATTCCCATATAAAACATGGTTGAATCTTCATGTCAGTCACAATAATGAACATATACAGTCTCCTATAACTAAAGATACACAGATTTTCAGAAAATTTTTGACCATATTGAATAAATCATTCAAACTGTGAAACTGAAGGTTGGAAAAAGTAAGTGAACCCTAAGCTAATGACTTTTTAAGAAGCTCATACAGTCAGAATTTAGCACACCTGGAGTCCATTTAATGAAACGAGTTCAGAGGTGTGGCCTAGAATTACTTTGATTGATAAAAAAACACTATAAAGTTTGAGTTTGAGCTTTTGACAAGAAGCATATCCAGATGGGAATCATGTCTCACACAAAAGAGCTGTCTGAAGAGCTACGATCGAGAATTGTTAATCTACATAAGGCTAGAAAGGGTTACAAAGTCATCTCAAAGATTTTAGATATTCATCAGTTTACTGTTAGGCAAGTTGTCTATAAATGGAGACAATTTGGTATTGTGGCTACTCTGCCTAGAAGTGGGCACCCTGCCAAGATGACCCTAAGAGCACAACGCAAAGTCAGCAATGAGGTAAAGAAGAACCCTAGAGTGACAGCAAAGCACTTGAAGAAGTCATTACAACTGGCTAACATCTCTGTTCATGAGTCAACTATACACAAAACATTGAACAAGAAAGGAGTCCATGGCAGGATACCAAGAAGGAAGCCACTGCTGTCAAAAAAGAACATTGTGGAACGCCTGAAGTTTGCGAAAGAGCACTTGGACACTCCACAGCGGTACTGGGAAAATGTTTTGTGGAGTGATGAAACCAAAGTTGAACTATTTGGGAGGAAAAAGCAGAACTTCATTTGGCGTAAAAAGGGCACTGCATATCAACATCAAAACATCATCCCTACACTAAAGTATGGTGGAAGGAATATCATGGTTTGGGCCTGCTTTGCTGCATCAGGGCCTGGATAGCTTGCCATCATTGAGGGGAAAATGAATTCACAAGTTTATCAACAAATTCTCCAGGATAATGTGAGGGTGTTTGTCCGTCAACTTAAGCTCAAAAGAGGCTGGTTGATGCAACAGGACAATGACCCCAAACATCGCAGCAAATCCATAGCACAAAGGCTTCAGAAGAACAAACTCCGCCTTTTGGAGTGGCCCAGTCATAGCCCAGATCTCAATCAATTGAGATGCTGTGGAATGACTTGAAGAGAGCCATACACAGAAGACAACCAAAGAATATGGAAGAGTTAAGGCAGTTCTGCAGGGAAGAATGGGCTAAAATTCCCCCCGCACGATGTGCAGGTCTGATCTGCAGTTACAGGAAGCGCCTGGTTCAGGTCATTGCTGCCAGAGGAGGGTCAACCAGTTATTAAATCCCAAGGTTCACTTACTTTTTTCACTACCACTGTGAACATTGAATGTGTTTGTAAAATAAAGACATGAAAGAGTAGAATTTTTTGTGTGTCATTGGCTTAAGCTCATTGTGTATATCAGTACCTGTGACTTAGATGAAAATCAGATCACTTTTTATGACCAATGCATGCAGTAAACCAGATAATTCTAAAGGGTTCACATACTTTGACAGTACTTGATGTTAGCAGTACAGAAACAAATGAATGTTTGCTTGTTTTGGAAAAAAAATCTCAACCCAGGCCATTCCCCTAATTCTGGTGCTTGGTTTCACTTGACAACTTGAACAACCATACTCTAAAGCACTATGAAAACTTAGTTCACTTGTATTTTCATTTTATACTGATGAGCTGGCTTTTTCACAATCAGGCTTGACTTTACTATATAGCCTGCTTTTAAAAAATATTCAGTGACATGATGAAGGCCTTTTAACATCATCAGTAATGTCTTAGTGAATCATATTGCTGTTGTATGCTGCCCGTTTTAATTAATATTGCATATTTGTTGACTTTAGTTTTCATATTTCAACCAGTTTTATTTCTACCTTTTTTCTGAAGTATAGAATAAATTAAAATTGGCACAGTATATATATCTCTTGAATAAAATCTGTAATAATTGATTGAATACCTGGTTTGGCAGTTGCTTGTTTTAAAATTTTTGGATTTTCCTATCCCTGATAAATGATAAAGCTTCATAAACAGCTTATCCACTGTGAATAGAAGTAGACATGTTTTTTTTGTAATTATTACACCATACTCTTTTCTAAAATGAAAAGTAATCATCTTAAATTTAACCTACTCATGACTATGTCACATTCAAGTAATATTAATATGAATTTCAATTTCAAGCGTTGCCTTTTGTCTCTTACTTTTTTTTTAACAGTTATCTTTGTTGGCAGACTCATTTTTGTGACATGTATAGAGTACAGTAAAATTCTTACTTGCATGCAGTAATCAACGTACAATATATCGATTTCTCCAGTCCCATGATTATTGACTGTAACTATCTTACCACAAAATGTCTTTCTTCATTATCTGTTTAACAGGTAAGATTATCAATACGACAGAATCAGTGTGCTATTTAAATTAATTTCTGATCATTTAAGGTTAGATACTTTAAATTAACCTTTGTTATATTACTAGCTCACATACTTTTCCTCAACTTGCCAAGTAGTTCCATCCATCCATCCATTTTCCAACCCGCTGAATCCAAACACAGGGTCACGGGGGGTCTGCTGGAGCCAATCCCAGCCAACACAGGAAACAATCCTGGGCAGGGTGCCAACCCACCGCAGGACACACACACAAACACACCCACACACCAAGCACACACTAGGGCCAATTTAGAATCACCAATCCACCTAACCTGCATGTCTTTGGACTGTGAGAGGAAACCGGAGCGCCCGGAGGAAACCCACGCAGACACGGGGAGAACATGCAAACTCCACGCAGGGAGGACCCGGGAATCGAACCCAGGTCTCCCAACTGTGAGACAGCAGCGCTACCCACTGCGCCACCGTGCCGCCCGCCAAGTAGTTCAATGATTTAAAAAGTAATAAAAGTAAACCTAAAAAGTGCACATTTCTAACTGTAAAATTTACATTTTTAACAATTTTAGTTACTTAGTCTGTTGTAATGCTTATTGTATACAGCACAGTTACTGACCTGAAGGGCTCAAAGTTTCTTGCTTATTACAGTAAAAGAATTCAATGCAGTGGCCTATCTGAATCTCCTTTAAAGCATAGTGTTCTTGAGAATCATTTTGGAGGTTTTTGGAGATTTTGCAATTTTCATTTCATAGTTTGCTGATGTTTCAGTCTAGTTACTAGTTTTCTTAAAAATTAAAACAAGGCCTAACAATTATGTGATTTTTATTCCATAAATATTGATTACATGCTTACTTGGATTTCTGCCCACATTTAATTTAATGTAATGTTTTAGTCTTTTTTTGTATTCTTCACCCCTCATTTTTACATAAAATGCTGAGTTTTTCCAAATTATTCCATTTTGGTTTCCTCTAGTCCATATCTTCAAAGGGCTTAATCCAATGTACTACTCTTTTTCTGTTTCTCTCTGTTCCTTATCTCCATGCACCATACTGCGGTCTTCCAAATTCCCATTACTGTTCTTGTGTACTTTTATTTTCTGTGATACTCATCATCTCTTTTTGTGTTTGAAACTTGACATTTTTTAAACTCATTTTACATCTAGATGTTATGTTAGTTTCTTAACAGAATTGAAAATGTTATAATTTCAACAGAATTGAAAATAAATAAATGACCGTTGACCAGAGCCAATGACCAATCCTCTTGCTTAATTTCAAATTTGGACGTCTCTTAGAAAAGAATGAGACACAGGTTCTCTAGAATTATTTATACTTCCCCTAAGCTCTGCATCTGACTGGAATATCATTAAGGGCAAAATTTCAGTCATTGCTCCATGGTTTTGCTTCTGCTCCTTGACAATCTCAATGGTATAAAACAGGTATTGAAGCTAAATATGTATACTAACTTTTCTGATTGTGTACTGCTAAAGGAAGTAGTCCTGTAACTTTTTGTGTGTGAGGTAATTAGATATTAAAACAGAAGTAATATCACATGTATAAAAGTATGTGGTCTGTATGTATTTGTGACTGGTGGTAGACATTCTGGTTTTAACCTAGTCTAATGTGCATGTATATGAAATAACATACAGCATGTCTTTGTGAAAGATAGTTCTACACCATCAAGTTATTTTCTTTAATGTCTTTAGTGAGTCAATAGTCTAAACACTCTATTCTCTCCTGTCTCCTTCAATGGGTTTTCCTTGGGGTATGTCTCTTTTTCTTTTTTAGGCAGTAGCAGCAGCAGTAGCTCAGAATCTGCGTGTTCTGTTATTGAGAAACCTCTGGATAAATCCCACACCAGTGAGTTGGGACTGTTTGTAAAGAGACCTGGTTTCACATTAGCTTCCTTCTTCACATTCCTTTCCTGCTTTGGTCATCTTTTTAATACCAATGCTTTTTCCCTTTATAGTCTTGCTTAAAAAGAAAAAAATATATATTTTGTGTTTGAAGTAATCGTTTTAAGCAACAATTAGAAATGCATGTGCTCATCACTTTAATGCTTGCACCTTGCACTACTGAAAAGACATAATGATTATAATTAGCATTCACAGCTTAAATGAGGAGCCACATTTTGCAGATCATACTTTTTAAAGCAATGATGTTAAGTAATTTCTAAACAATTTATCTGAAATTAAAATTCTACAGCCTTTTTTGTTTTAATTTGTTTTGTTTTGCTTTTTACTGCACTGTTTTTAGAACAGAAAACTAAAATATGCATATATGAGCTATATGAAGTAATGCTGAAAGAGGAAAAAGATGTATAAATTGTACATGTTGTAAAACAAAATAAATTACATATCACGATTTTTTCCCCGATACTCCCAAGTAAATCATTTTAGCATTTTGGTGAATTTTTAGAATGGTCTTGCTTAATACTATAAGATATTCAACTTTAGAACAAGAATGACACTTTTAGTAAAACATGTGACTTTATATACTTTCCTTGTGCTTATTCATAATAGATTACTTTAAAGCTCTTTATTTACTTTGTTGTTACTGTGATGGATCCTAGGCCTAACTTAGCTATAAAAGCCAATACTAAACAGATGTGGCCTAATACTTAAACAGGGATTTGTCTAATCCTCTTTAATAAAATCCCTGTGTGCGTCCAGGTGTCCGTGTGTGTGTGTCTTCTGGTGAAGTGCACATGCGCGGGGCACGGTGCGATGCGCGATATTACTGTCAGAGAAAGTTACAGGCGTTTTACGGAAATACAAACCAGTATTACTACGAGAGGAGATTAAAGGTACACAATACAGTGACGCATATTATAGCCACATACAAGCCACTATTACTGTCAGAGAAAATTAAAGGCATATTACCGATGCGCACGCCTGTATTATGGCCAGAGAAAATTAAAGGTATATTACGGACGTACAAGCCAGCGGACGTACAAGACAGTATTACTGTCACAGAAAATTAAAGACACACAGTACACGGCGGCAGCCCACAAAGAACGGTCAGCTCAGCAAGTAAACATCAACAAAAGAAAGGCTGAAAGACAAAGAAAAATACCACCAACAAACAGAATGAGGTCAAGGTCCCTTGCCATTTAATATAGACTGTTCCTACTAATGTTTATGCACTACTGTTCTAGCACCCGTTATTGTAACGGGCTTAATGACTAGTATATATATAAGATGATCCATAACATTTCCGTGGTTCTCACATGGAGTAAAATGTACAGCCTTGGTGTGTTCTGCGTCAGCAATGAGATTAAGAGCAATTATAATTATTATTATTACTATCATCATCATCATTAGCTTGCTTGTAGGGCAATTAAAAGTTTTAAGGCTGTCAGGTACAGAAAATTGTTTAATATTACTTAGTTATGTGTTAAGATTTATATTATATTGCATTTTATAAGCAGGTGTGGAGCAATATATTGTTTTATAAATAAAAATAATTACTTTGGGTCTATCAATGGAAATAATTATACTGTATTGAGTTTGACCATTCTACCAAAAGTCATAATAGGGTTTTAAACTGTATTCACTAATAAGAAAGTAAAATAAGTATACAATTATAAGCTGTACTAAAAAAAGTAGAATATTGTATGATGCACACATTTGATATTTTCTCCTTGAGAATAAAAAAACTCACATATATTGTAAAGTTGTTAGGAGCTAAATTTACAATGTTTGCATATTCAGCTACTGAATTACTGAAAATCAGGGAAGTTAAGGTTATGATTTTAACATAATATATTTTCAACAGCAAAGCTCATCTCTTCTCTTACCCTTCCTTTCATATGCATTTCAGTGGTGAATTGTCATAGTTAGGACATACACGAATTTTGCAGGAAAAACTATCTACTACTACAAATGCAGAAGAGTCTCGTAAATTGATTTATCAGTAAAACCTGACAAATTCTACTAAATATGATTATACAAACAAGTATAATATCAGTGATATTTTGGATAGCAGAATGTATTAACAAAAGTAATTAGTGAAATATGTAGGCATAATAATACTAACATTTTATCTTAATCACTCATTCACTCTCTCACGCCTGGTCAATCCACTTATGCAAGGAAGGGTTGCAGTAGCATGTGCTATATAGGTCAGTGTAAAACACTAGTCCCTAGTCTTGTAGTGTTTGCAATGGAAAACACACACACAGTCCAGAAATCCAGTAACATTTTATCTTCCAGTCATGCCTGCTGAACTTTCACCATAATTCCCCACATTAGCATTGAAGTCTTTCAGAAAAATGTATACAGCCAATACAGTAGGTGTCACCCATTTCAAAGCCAAATCCGTTTCCTCTAATGGACGAATACTATCTTCTGTGAAAGGAAACATTGAGGTAACCCACTTGTTTACTAGTACACGTTTGAAATTATATATCACATGGCCAGGGTTGTCTGAGTATTCCCACATCTACTTCCACCAAGGTCTCTCCTGTGGATCAACTCTACACTTGCAGAAAGACTGCCCCAATTGTGAAGAGCCCCAGGTCTAGTGTAGTGTGTGCCTCTCACTGTATCTTGCCAGTACTTTTCTACTTTGACATAATTTTCTACATCTCGAAAGCCCCTTTCAGTTGTCAAGTTGTATTATTTTTTGATCTGTCCTTCAAATGCCTGTAACCAAATCTTGCACCCAAACATAAAGCCTGATTGATTTCCATATTTTGTTGCAGTTTCCACATAAATGAATCAAAAATCCCAAATTATGCATGAATAGAAAACAACACTTAAGAGAAAGAACCTAAAAAGGATTCACGGAAAGAAGTAATATTTCATGCTTTAGATTCTAAACATGCTTCATTTGTTTCTCTGCGTGCGTAACCCACTTGTAAACACACAATGTGTTGTGGTAAGTATCAATAATTAAGAGAAGTTTAAGAAGTAGAAAAAAAATGCATATTCAAATGGAAACATGACGCTTTTTTTATAACTGAAACCCACTGAAGGATAATAAGGATACTTGGTTTTGCTGTGTTTGTGTGCTGCATATGTGACGTATCATACACAAGCCTGAAGTCATTGCACTCAATAATGCATCAGGTGATATACTTTTGTGTTTTGCTGTGATATGACAATAATATATTCACAATATGCAAATATGGTAGTTATAATAACTATTTTTATCCTTGAATCTGTAAGATATATCTTTGGCACAATAATGTTTTTTAACAAAATTCAATGCATTATTACCATGAATTATTAATCACTCAATATTATATCTTCTTAAAATGAACTCCATTATAAGGCTTTACATGCCTTAGTACATATTTGCTCATAATCTTTGCAAGGTACTGTGATCACTACAGTTGATTTGTGCCTGCCAAAGACAATGTAACTAAAGGTGACTAATTATATCATTGCTTTTATAATAAAAGTATGCATTATATTAAAATAGCCTTAGTGTCTAAGATATATTTACATATAAACAGATTTTACTTATTTTAACGTGGCTAAGCTTAAGTTTAATTATAATTCTTAAAATAATTAGCTTAAACAGAAATTAAAAACTAATAATACTTCTCAAATGCTGAGTAAAGTAGTACATGTTAAGCTATTAGAGCTAGAAGTGGTACAATAAATGATGCTAAATCACCTTATATATTAAAATTAATTCACAGAAATAAATTTTTTAAACACAAATTATAAAAAAGATGTTTCCCCACCAAATCATCTTATAACATTGTTATCATTTATTTTATCAGTTTCATTGCATGATGGATCATTGATGTTCTCTCATTTGTCTCATCATTTTTTTTAATAAAGATCTTGATTTTTGCAATAAAGTGACTGCCCTTTTCTAAACATCTGCATGACACCAAAATGTTTTGTAACATTGTCCTAGTTATTATTTATAATTAATTTTCAGCAGCACCTGTTTTAATCAGTTTTGGTTAGGTAAATATCTGGCAAGTAAAACCAAATCATGTTTTTCTGTAAATTCTGTTGTACGTGTGCATGTTTCTGTGCTGCTACCCTATGGGCATCTCTTCAATTTATTTTCAATTTTTGTATAGGGTCTGAAAAGGAATGCAGTCACTTTGAGTTATTCTAGCTCTTAGACCTCTTTCAATCCTTTCTGTATATCATTTAATCACCCTTGTTATTTGACATTGTTCAATATGTGGTGTTGTCTTTACCCATTTTTTATTTTATAGTGATGTTGTGTTCTGTGTATTTGACACTTTCCTTCTCTTCCGCAAAAACACTTCTTAAAATTTACTTTTCCCCTCTATAATAACATTTTAAGTAATAATCACAAAATAATATATTGTTCTCTTATTTTTCTCTGATCTTGATACAAATGCTGCCTTTGACTTGCTAATTTCTTCTACTTAAATCAAGATCAAACAGGTTGGTTTTAACATTTTTACCATTGCTTTATACAATGGAAATACAATTCGAACTTTTCAAGTTAATGTCATTTAATTTTTATTTTACCTATTTATAGGTTATACCATATTTATGATACATATTGGGTTTAGGTTTAATTATCTTGAGGTTGACTTTTATCTAATGATTTCAAGATTCAGTTACCTAATTATTTGTTATTTCTACACAATAATCTTTTTTTTTTAATTTAGGAGTTGATAAGGTGAGCAGTTACCAGTAACTGAAAACATAGCTTAATGGTCTATTTTACGCATGTAAGAAAATTATATTTGAAGCATTGCTTATTGAGAATGTAATAATATTTGGTAGTTCAATTAGAGTTGTTACTGGAGTTACCAAATCTTAATAATAGTGTTTGGTCAACTAAACCTAGATTTTAAGTAGATGGTTTCTAATAGTACCATCAGAATAATTTTGTAATTGTAGAAGATGTATAAGAATACATTTAAGTATCTTCTTTAGCACTTATCATGCCCAAATGGAATAAACAAGTGAAGCACACAAAGAACTTTGTATTCACTGCATGGGAAATTCAGTTAGTCATGTATCTTATGACTTTGAATCAGAAGTATCATTTGAAAAAAAGACAAAAGTATTTAGTAAGATAACAACAATAGTAAGAGAGGCAATGAAGACAATGAAAAAGATGGTCATGAACTCTGAAAAATATATTAGTCTCCTCTATTTGAAATAATGTTTGAACCAGTTGCATGTTAAATAGACAATTTATATACATATATTTTTCCACAGTACAATCCAAAATTTTAAACTGAGGGAATGTGAACATTGCCATTGCTTGCTTCAACAAAAGATTCTGATTGTGAGATTATTGCTGTAGGAGGTATTGTTATCACCATTGAGAGCCTATAAAAAACAAATTACTTTATAACCGCAATAACATCAGTTGCGTGGAATTTAATTTGTTGATGCTATGCAGATACAGCATCAAAGTAAAACATACATAAAAAGAATGACAGTCGACAGTAAGAATCACTCCCCAACAGCCCACAAAGCAGCCAGTGTATCAAGAAACACAGTTAAGGTTATTCCACAAATGAGTGTACAGTGGATGATACTTAAGGTCAAGATGTTAAGTACATTCATATCACAACTTCAATATCGAATTTTTTAGGCCTGGTCTTGACTGAACAAGGCCATTTTTCAGACAGAAAGGGAAAATGGATTAGGCAAGGTGGAAAGGATCAAAGATTTATTTTTTTTTGGTCCATATTTCAATTCTCAGCTAGATGTCTTCTGTGTCACTTCAAATAGGTTCTCTTGAATTATTCCTCTTAACCCCCACAGTACAAATGCATTCCTTACACTAAACACTCATAATGCTCTTGTGTGCACCAATATCCTGTCTTGGAATAGTTCCTACTTTCTTCCGTTACCAGCAATATAGTCTCTGGTTCTCCAGAACCGTAAACAAGAAAAAACTTAATATAGTTTGGTGTACAAGCAAAGATATTGAACTTTTGCCATTTCTTAATGTAATAAATGCAGACTTCAGCTACAACAGCAAAATATGCCTTAATTTAAAACTCAAAGGTATAGAAATTGGTCAGACTGTAGAAGACATTTTAAAAATGAAAGTTTTAAAGTAATGGAAACATTACAGTAGATATTTCTCAGATCATCTCCTTAGAATAACAATTTTTTTCGTTACTTTTTTCAAAAGGGAAGCTAGAACCAATCCTGTCACCACAGGGTGTAATGTGGGAACAAATGATGATAGAATATCACCTTATTAGAGATCACATTTAATCCCTATACTCACATAAGGTCAGTGTAAAGATGTCAGTCAGCCAAATCTGAAGTACATGGAAAGAAAATGCAGTGGCCATACAGCTCGTGTGGAGCTGTGAGAGTAGTTTATTATTATTATTATTATTATTATTATTATAGAATTCTCACATATATCTGGATATATACAAGTCAAAAGTATGGTTTGTTTAGATAAAAAAAAACACTGGTGCAGTTGTACAACATTACAACATTGTGTTGTTTTTTTCCTCTTTATTTTTTAAACAAGTTTGTTGCCTATTTCAGTATTTATTGATCTAGTGTCTTGGTTCAGATGAGTGTCTGTTTTGGAGTTTGCACATTCTCAAAGTGTCTATATGGGATTTCCTCCCATATCCCTAAGGATGTGTGAATTAAGTAAATTGGTGATTACAAATTGGCTGTGAATAATTTTTGAGCATGAGTTTGTGATATAGTGCTGCCTTAACAAGGTTTGTTACCAATTTTGCATCCCGTATTTTCAGGATAGGCTCTGGTCCACTGTGACATTGAAGTGGTTTACGTGGGTTCAGTAATGTTTTGTTATGTATAAAGCATAATGAGAGTTTACAGATAATCAATAGATTGTTCATTTTAATACATTTAAGGTAAAAAGAAAGTATCTCCTGACAAAATGATGGAGATGCAAGCAAAAATTGAGGAGGAACGAAGAGCTCTTGAAGCCAAACGTGATATGGAAGAGGAAGAAAGGAACAAAGCACGAGCAGAACTGGAAAAACGAGAAAAAGATTTGCTCAAAGCTCAGTGAGTAGATATATTTTTTATTTGACTGCTATGATTAATTACATTGGACAGGACATAAATGACATCAAAAGTGTATTTCCAAAAAATTCTAGGAAATACAGTTACTAAAATGTGTGCTGCATATACACTAATTATGCATCTGTTCAGTTTATGTAATTGAGAATTGTCATACTTTATTGTTTGCACATTTTGACATTTTAGTTTACCTGTTTACAATGGCTTGTCTTACTAATAACTAATTTAAGAAAGGAGTGTTTTGTTAAAATTTCAGTGCTGTTGCTGAGTAGAGAGAAAACATTTAACTTTGTTGTGCTTAGTATTGTGCTGCATTTCATTGGCCCGCATACATCCTGCCTTTATCTGATAATTAATAATTAAACTCTCTTTGCCAGTTTAAGGCCACTTTCAACAGATTTACCCATGTTGGCTGGGTTGCCAACATGACTAGTGCTCTTCCTCATACCAACTTCCTTTATTCACTTTATACTGTACAATGTTTAAAAGGGGTGATGAACTTATTCTAACTTAAGGTCACAGAGATATAAATAAACAAAACTGGTACATTTAAAGTTGACATTTGAAGTTCTAAATAAGTTTTCATTTAGAGGTTTCCACATTTTTATTCTTTTTGTATATTTAGAGAGAGTAACTTGGTCAAGTCCACAGTGGTGTTAGAATAGATAGATAGATAGATAGATAGATAGATAGATACTTTATTAATCCCGATGGGAAATTCATTTATTTATTTATTTATTTTTGATGCCATGTTTGTAACACTGTTAACCTAAAAGAAATACTAAAAAAATAAACTCAACAAAATTCCAATTCATAAAACAGGCAATGCGGAATAGTTTCATGGTGTTGCTCAGATATGTTCTTGTAAGTCTCTTAACGGTGATTCATGGATTACTTTTTTTATGTGTGCTCTGCTTGCTTAGATAAAAAATTATGCTGTACCTTCTGTGCAAAACATTTTTGGATAGTACTTTTGGTCAGTACTTTGGCTGGCATAGATAAAAGGGTACTACTTATCTTTTGGTGTTTGTTGTCCTTTAATAGACAGGAGCATCACGTACTTCTAGAGAAGCTTTCTGCTCTTGAAAAGAAAGTAATTGTTGGAGGTGTTGACTTGTTGGCTAAAGCTGAAGAACAGGAGAAACTTCTGGAAGAATCTAATAATGAGCTGGAGGAGCGACGAAAGAGGGCAGAGCAACTACGTAAAGAACTTGAAGAGAAAGAGGTGAGGAGTCACTGAGGATAGTCTCCTTTGTCAGGGAATTGCTAAAGCGCTGTCTGTTACAGGCTTCATTTATATAAACCTTCAGTTTATTTCATTATAGAAATGTATTATTTGCTTGTGCGTTTTTTAAATAGCAAGAACGCTTGGATATTGAAGAGAAGTACACTAGTTTACAGGAAGAAGCTCAAGGAAAGACCAAGAAGCTGAAGAAAGTTTGGACTATGTTGATGGCAGCAAAATCAGAAGTAAGTACAAAACAGATAATGGGCTGCTTTGTATAAAGTAGTGTCCACTACTAGGAAAATATCTAGCTTTATTCATGTGAGTTGTATTTTTACAAAAATAAGAAATTTATCCAACTGCATATTTCCCACTATGATACTCTTAATCAGGCTGTAAGACTTAGTGTAAAACTACTGATCACTACTGCAGTTTAGTTGGCCTCCATAACAGTACCTCTGTTGAAGCAGAATGTAGACTTTCAAGAGATGTAAACAGGTAGAATGCATTTTAAGTATCCAGACAGTTATCTTAGAAGATAAGAAAAAGAAATAGAAGTAGCACTGGAAAAAGAATAATTTAATGGAATACCTGACACACAGCACCCATATATATATATATATATATATATATATATATATATATATATATATATATATATATATATAATATAAGATACTTCAAAAAGCAATGATGGATATCTGGCACTGTATATGTGCAAGACATGTAGATTGAGAAAATTAAAAGTAAAACATTATAAGAACTAGAAATGTGGCTATGGAGAAGAATGACAAAGGTAAGATGTCATTTCATCTTTGCATTTTTCATTCATATGTATAAGCTTTGCACAACTGGATTTAGGCAGTTTACCCATTCTTCATAGCAGATCTTCTCAAGCTCTGTTAGATTAGATGGGAAGCATCTGTAAGCTGCTATCTTCAGGTCTCTCCACACATGTTCTATGGGTTTTATGTGTGGGTTTTGGCTGGACCACTTAAGAAAGGTTGGAGACTTGTCCCAAAGCCACTTCAGTGTTGCCATGGCTGTATGCTTCAGGTCATTTTTGTGTTGGGAGGTGAAGTGTCACCCCAATCTGAGGTTGTGTGCTCTCTGGAGCGGGTTTTCTTCAATGATGTTGTGTTTGACAAATCTCCCTGTCCCTGCTGCTGAACAGCTCACCCATAGCAAGATGCTACCATCACCATGCATCACTATAGGTATGGTATTGGGCAGGTGATGAGCAGTTTCCGGTCTTTGCCAGATACAGTATTTATTCATTCCAAAGAGTTCAGTTTTTGTCTCATCAGGCCAGAGAATCTTTTCCTTCATGCTTTCAGGGTCCCTTTAACTAACATGTGCATTTTACTGAGGAATGCCTTCTGTCTAGCTACTCTACCATGAACATCTTATTGATGGAGTATACTCGTTTTTGATTTTTAACAAATCAAGTTTTCAATTTGTCATTCTGTCTTATTGAGCGTAGATTGATGGGCAAATATAGCAAATTTATTTATTTAAAGTAACTCAACAACACAATAAAGTGTGCAGAAAATGAAGGGGTGTGAATACATTTTATATCCACTGTATATGCCTCTGTATGGGCAACTGACCTAGTAAAGCAAAAACTTTATTGCTGTACAGACACTATTTTCTTTGCCAACTTTTTAAAATTTTATATATCTATTATTAAAGAAAATCTTGAGACAAAACTTTTGCCAAGAGATATTGCCAAGTCCCACCTTCCTGTCAACCATTTTCAAACATGCCCATGGTCCACTCAACTCTTATTCGTGTGAATGCTTTTGTCAGACACAGTTCCTGTGCTCTCAGCTCTTATAAATTTTTATGTTTTCCTTATTTTAAGTTGTTTATGAAAAGTCCTCAGTTTCATCCTTTAAAGAAGCTTTTCTGGATAGTATTTTTAGACATACAGTCTATTTGTTTCCTTCAATGTACTCCTTTTCTGGACAATAATTGTATATGTTCTAGATGACACATCAACGACTAAGTGAAGAAGAAAGGGCAGAGCGTCGAAAAGAGGCCCAAAAGCGTTGGAGAGAAAAGAATTCAAAAAAGAACAATAATAATCTAAGTGCAAATTCGGAAAATAAGGAAAGTAATAATCAGCCCAGACCAAGTGGAATTGAAAACCTAGCAGGTCCAAGCGGGGTTGGAAATAAAAGGCAAAGAGTAGAAGACAAAGTAGAATGCTGTAAAGAGGTTGACGCGATACACATGCAGAGCAGATTAGAGATTATGAAAGTATTAAAATTCGAAAGTCTCAAACTAATAGTAAAGATCACATTAGTGCTAACAAACAGAAATTATTACTCTGTGAAATAACAGAACAGCGAAAAGAGATCGAATATATGGACATAGGTGATATGACAGAAGTATGTAGGTATTGTTCGGGTTTAAGTTTAAGTCGGAGACTTGTAGATCGTCTAATTTGTGTTGCCATCAGCGAAAAGTACTGTTTCTTCCCAATGAAGAGGCGTATCTGCAAGAATTAAAAGATTTGTTGTTTGATGAAAGTAAAATCTACAAACACTACCTTGCAGAATTTCTGAATCTATAATAATCTGTTTGTGTTAGCATCATTAAATGCTCAAAACATAGATTTACACGATTATGCACCATACGATATGAGAATCTGTGGTCCGACAACAATTAAAGCTACTACAAGTTTAATTTCGAAGAGACCACAATTCGGTCAGGTTTATATTTATGATCACAGAGGAGCGATGCAACATAGAATCGAAAGAGTTAAACGATTGGACGTATTAGAAATTTTACAGCCAGTAATGGATACAAATCCATACGCCCAAAAGTATCGCACTTTATGTGAAATTTATCTGCAAAATACAGACAAAGAAGTTTTCTATATGAATTTAAAAGATCACAGTCCCATTTATAATAAACCAACATGTGATGAATTGTCAGCGATAATAGTTTCAAAAGATAGAGATATCAAAGAAGTTTTAAAAAGTATTTGCATGTTAATTTTAAAGACAAACAGAATGAAAACATATAACTCAACGAATACCTCTAATGCAACATTAAACAATTTTATTTCAATTTATTATGTTTTACTATTTTTAACTATGGTTAATTGCTCACTGTAATGTAAAATAGTTCTATTATGCATATACAGTACAACCTCAATTATCCAGTTTAATGACCGGCGCCCGTCATCTGGATAATCAAAAATAATTATAAAAATTCGCAAATGCTAGAATAGGTGCTGTACAGTGAAATTCTTACCTTTCTTGTGTTGTTTATGAAGTTTTCTTGACAAAATCAGACAGGAGACGCTGCTTTGTGTTCTTACAGCGCTTCAGTTTTATTGATGTGCGGAGCTTGCAAAGTGTTAGAATGTCACTAAAATTTGAATCCGCTTCCTGCTCAAGAAAGCCTCGACAAGACGTTTAAATTCCGTTACGTATAGTGCTGCAGCGTCAGAATCACCGCTTAGTTTCTCACCTTGGATATCCAACTGTCTAATTCTGTGGCAAGATTTGAAACATTGCAGCCATCCTTGAGACGCAGCAAATGGTTCAGGAATCTTCATCTCCCAGTGAAACCATTTTGCTTTTTCGAGCAGCAATGGTCTGGACACAGGACATCCCTCGGCGCGTTTTTGCTTGAACCATTTGAACACAGCTCTATCCAGATTGTCAAATTTTGAACCCTTTATTGTCTTGCACGCACTTGTCCCGTTAAATGTATCGGATGAAGTTACGAACTTGTAGAGTTCATCTTTCTTCCGAACAATATCACGCACTGTTTGATTTCCTATGTTAAATTCTGATGAAAGCTTAGCAATTGATTCCCCCTTTTCAGCACGTTCAACAATTTGCAGTTTCGTAGCAATTAACAAAACAACTCTTTTTCTTTTTGCTCCCGCACTGGACCCCGGCATTTCGGCACAAACTTACGCAAAACCGCTTTCTAACCTCGAGGTGTGGACGCCAACTGAATGAACCCGGAACAAGGCGTCGCCTACACGGACCGTGCGACCCATACAAAAGTTGTTGACGAATGGCAGTCGTCTGAATTTGGAAAAAGAGGAGGGAGAGTGTTCGGAACGAGTTCTCTGCATCGGATTAAATCTAATGGTTTTTCATAGCAGGGGATCGCCTCGCTGGTGCACAGATGCTATACTGTACTTTCAATCCTTTTAGAATAATTCTCAGAAACCCATCGACAAAGAAAACTTAAGCTGTGACACACGTAGTGTACATTCCTGTAGTCGGAATTCTTGGCGGCGAAATCTTGGCGGTCTTGTGATGTCTCACACTTTTTTTCTAGGCGATCCCGGATAACCAAATGCACGGTTAATTGAAGACCGGATAATCGAGGTTCCACTGTATAAAAGTTCCCAAGAAAATAACAATCTGTTTAAATTGTAATCGGCTTACCCATATGTGAGCAATGCCCGCCAGGGGGTTGGCAAGCGAAGCGAGCAGGGGGCTGAGCCCCCTAGTTATCTACAAAACAAAATTGGCTAAAATCAAATGTTTGTATGTGAATAAAAATTCCACACATTTTAGTCATAACTTTTAATATTTATTCTGTTTGGAGATCTTTATACTAGTATTTTAATGTAGGTGTTCCAGATGACTTTATTTGACCCCAGGTGAAATAATAAAAAAAAAGTAAAAATAAATAAAACATAAATAAACATATAAATAATAAATGAAGGGCGGCACGGTGGCGCAGCGGGTAGTGCTGCTGCCTCGCAGTTGGGAGATCTAGGGACCTGGGTTCGCTTTCCGGGTCCTCCCTGCGTGGAGTTTGCATGTTCTCCCCGTGTCTGCGTGGGTTTCCTCCCGGCGCTCCGGTTTCCTCCCACAGTCCAAAGACATGCAGGTTAGGTGGATTGGCGATTCTAAATTGGCCCTAGTGTGTGCTTGGTGTGTGGGTGTGTTTGTGTGTGTCCTGCGGTGGGTTGGCACCCTGCCCGGGATTGGTTCCTGCCTTGTGCCCAAGAAAATTAAAAAGAAAGAAAACTTCTGACTTGCCAGTCCCAGTCCCAATGAGGCACTTTGCAGACATATTGCTGTTGGTATAAAGGAGCCCCAGTAATGTTTCTTGACACACTTGTGCTAAATAATTTTTTGGCTTAAAGTTCTCAATGTTAGTATGTCAGAGAGGATGTGAAGCATTGTTTTATAATGGCACTCAGTTCTGTTTTCATTGTCTCGTTCGCTACTTCCTCCACGAGATCCACATCACATCAATTGGTTTGTTGATTCAGTAGGCCTTTCTTTAAGCGACAGAAGATAGTGTAGAAGATGTGAATGTGATCTCCAATTTTTAAATTTTTTAAATTATTAATTATTCTCATGATGCTGTTGAGAATGCAGTAAGCTGGTCTGAAATGCTCTGTGGTAATTGCTTTTTTTTATTTTACTTGTCACTCTAACACTAGCATATGCCTTCTGTTCTGTATCTTACTGATATTTCAAACTGGACTCGGTGATGACCAGTGCAGTTTTCTTTGCTGCGGTGAGGTGAGCTGGTAACATCACTTCTAGAGAGGTTCTCCAAATCATCAAGCTAATTAAAAGGGCTGGCTGAAATATGGGACACACTCTGGACCCCACTGGAGGTAGTAGCAAAGGAGGGAATTAAAACAAAACTGAGTACCATTATGAACGAAGCTGCACATCCTCTCTCTCTAACACACTAACATTAAGGACTTTCAGCCTACAAATTATTCAGCAGAAGTGTTTGAAGAAACACTACAGGATATCCTTTATACCAACAGCATTATGCCTGCATGATGCCTCCCTGGAAAATTCTTTCCAGTCATTCAGGTGTGTGTTCAGACCTTATGTTGTGTGTATGTGTGTATATATTTATCTGTCTGTTTATGTATTTATTTATATAAAGAGCTTCTGTAAAAAGCCAGTTTTCCCCCTGGGGACAAAGAAAGTTCTATTTATCTGAACTAACCAAATTATAGTATAACCTACACATTCTTGTAATGGTCTCTTCTACAAAGATTAACTGGTGTTTTAAGCCTTCACCATTGTGATAATATAGCACCCACTGTTAAGAACAACAGAGCTGTAAAAATGGCGTGTTGTGACTATAGAAACTGAGCGCTATCAACATTGCTATCATCAGCTAATGCTAATTTTACCATTATTTGAGCTGATTTTATGCTTCACTGCTGGAAAATGCATTTTTGATTACTTTACATCAAATAAATGAAATATACATCAATTAACACTAGTGTCTCTCCTTTATTTGGCTGTTCAGATCTCCTCAATATGTTACTACAGCCAATAACAAGAAAAATGGTAAAAAAAAAAAAAAATGAAAAATTATGCAGAAATCCAGGATACTGGGTGCATTTTCAAAGCCCTGAATGTGTGATGATACATTTACGTAAAAATCTATATACTGTATGTTTTCAATAAAATTAGAAGACTTGTTACTTGTCTGACACCTTTATCCAAGCCATCTTGCAACATCTGAGATGTATCATTTGTTACATTTTTTTTATTTTACTAGTTGGAGCACAGGCTGGTGAAGTTACATGCTCTTAGTTATTGAGTATCAGTACCAACTCAGGGTTTGCAGTCCAAAGCCTTAACCAGTACACCACTCTGCCTGCCTAATTTTTTTTTTTTGCATTAAATACTTCCAGATGGCAGATTTACAGCAGGAACATCAAAGAGAAATAGAAGGGCTGTTGGAAAATATAAGACAGCTCAGTCGAGAGCTCCGGCTTCAGATGTTAATTATTGACAGCTTTATACCACAAGAGTACCAGGTAAAAAAAATATAAATAATTGTATATATTACCTTTTGCTACTCTGCATGTATTTAATTTCTACTTGGTCAACTACTGCTTTGTTTCTGGGCAAAGTGTGTTTGCTTATACGCATATTTAACAGGGAGCAGAATCATTACTTTGCTGTTTCCTGAAATATGTTAATATTATTTAATCATTGCTTCCTTCTTTTTATACATTCTGGAACCAAAGTGTTTCACAATTATATAGAATATATTGTCATATTTGTCACAATCATATAAATACCCAGTTTACTTCAGTAGCAGAAGATGCAAGATGTACACATCCAGTAAATTGGGGAAGGTATCAAAAGTCCTGTAGCTACATTCAAAAGATGTTAACACAGCCTGTGGAATGACAAGCTGCTCTAATGCTTAGCTTTCTTTATTTTTAGGAAATGATAGAAAACTATGTTCACTGGAATGAAGACATAGGAGAGTGGCAATTAGTAAGTATGGTACTTATTCAATTTCTGTAAAAGAAGGTGGAAAAAATAGTAACGTAATAAATAATCTTTTTAATTCTATAAAGAAAACCCAGTTTTACACCAAATTCTTATAAAAAAAAAAAAAATCCTTTTATTAACTTTTTTTCCATTGATAAGGCAGATTTACATAACTTTTAGTCCTGGTAACATATAGCACAGAACCAATTCCGGATGTTAATTCTTGTTTTCATAATAGTAAATATAATTCCACATTCCCCGAAACACAATGTTTCTGCCAGTACTAGATTATTTCAATAGCATGTATTTTCCAAAGTTTGCAGTTATTCCAAGAAGTTCAAGAGGACAAATGTAATTCTTTCCATTTTTCTTTGACCTTTCATTTTTTTTACTTTAGAAATGTGTTGCATACACTGGAAATAATATGAGAAAACAAGCCCCGCTTGCAGACAATAAAGAAAAGGATGTAAGTATACACAATAACTTACTAAGTCCTCAAAGAATTACTTGAATTATTATTACTTAAACAACCAATGTATAACAAAAGAAGTTAATGTCTTGAATGGCAGTATTGTTAAGTAACTTTTGCATGTGTAAACTATTCAGATAAATTAGAAATTACTGTGGTAAGGATTGATGACTGAACAAATTAGATTATCAGAAGTTAATAAAAGTTTTGAATAGCAAATACCATCTCTGTTTTACCTATTCCTTGCTGTAGATTTTACTTTATTTATTTATTCCGAAGGTGGCATGGTGGCACAGTGGTAGCACTTCTGCCTCGCAGTAAGGAGACCTGGGTTCACTTCCCAGGTCCTCCGTGTGGAGTTTGCATGTTCTCCCCGAGTCTGCGTGGGTTACCTCTGGGTGCTCCGGTTTCCTCCCATAGTCCAAAGACATGCAGGTTAGGTGCATTAGTGATCCTAAATTGTCCCTAGTGTTTGTGCTTGGTGTGTGGGTGTGTGTGTGTGCCCTGCCCGCAATTTGTTCCTGCCTTGCGCCCTGTGTTGGCTGGGATTGGCTCCAGCAGACCCATGACTCTGTGTTAGGATATAGCGGGCTGGACAATGACTGACTAACTGATTTATTCTGAAGGATTAGTCTTCCTTGATTTTTTTTTTAAATTTTTTTGTGTAAAGGATGATTAAAGAAATGAATCCATTTTAGAGAGAACAAGAAGGAGAAAGCATAGTTTTATGACCATGGATTTGCCATTTCTTTGGAATATAGAAGTAAAAGAAAAAATTATTTGGCTTGAAGTATTTTTTCAAGACATTTAAGTACTATTTATATTTAAAATGTGTGTTTTTTTTTTCCTTTGGTCTAACACTAATCTATTTCAAAGCCATTTGAGGTGGACCTGTCTCATGTTTACTTGGCATACACTGAAGAGAGTCTAAGACAGTCCTTAATGAAGTTAGAAAGACCTAGAACTTCCAAAGGAGGAAAGTCACGGCCTAAAACAGGAAGACGGTAATTACATTAAGAGTGTTTCAACATGTGCTTGAGTGTGTGAATGGACATATTAATATCTTCAGTTCCCAGTCACTGTGTGCATTTTGCCCATGATTCCTGTCTGTTTACACTGTCTTCACCAGGTACTTCAGTTTACCCTTGTATCCCAAAGATATGCTTAATAGTGTAATTGGAGACTCTACATTGGCCATGGTGTGGGTGTCTGTGTGTATGCATTAAGTGTGCACTGCAATGGACAGCTAACCTGTTCAGAATCAAGAAATGCTTTGCTAGGTAATTGGGAAAATCAGATAATTACCCGTTATTTTTTCTTCTTGGAATATACTGTACAGTATAACAGTCTAGCCCTATTAGTTTCAATCACAAGCCATTTATAAGTACAAATATAAGTTGGTGAAAAAAAAAAACAGAAACCCCAACCAGTATATTAGTATCAAGAGCTATCATTTGCCTTCAGAACAGCTTAATTCCTTCAGTGAATGCTGTCATACAAATCATGAATTGTAGGACACTGAACCATTCTTCATATGTTCTTACACTCTCTGCTTCAGAGCTTTCCTTAAAGATTCAATGATGTTTAGAGGCCATGGAATGTAAATATGTTAATCCTGGTTTTCATGAAAACACTCTTCAGTAGTTTTAGCGCTGCTAGTGGGACATTATCATCCTGGTAAAGGGGAAATGTCACAAGGGAACAGTGTCTGCACCTGCAAAATGGCCTCTGATTTCTTTGTTATAGGACCATGCAGAGCAATCATCTGACCTAACGATTCCTGTGAGATGGAAGGCAATACCATTTTGAATTCTCCACCGTGTTTATCAGTTGGAAACAGTTGAAATTTTGAGTCGACGGCATCCTGTGTCTTTCTTCAAGCATAATCCTGTCCCTATGTAGAAAATTAATGAAAACTGAATCATCATTGTACTTTTTTTCCATTGTACAGAGACCTACATTTGGTGCAGTTTACACCAGGTTAAGCATCCCTTTTCATTGGCATTGGATACAAGTGATTGCTCAATGACAAGCTTGTCATAAATTCTAGCATTGTAAGGTTCATGATGTAGAAGGTTTATTAATGTTAGGTCATGGAAATGCTAATTCAATTCTGGGGTCATTTTTGATTCTGTACCTTTGTGGAATTTGGCAGTTATCCTGCGTAGTATCTATCTATATCTCTCGGTGAGCTTTGACATGTGACTACTGTTTCTCTTTGCTACCCCAGTTTGTCCATGTTTGGCAAATGCTTTCCTTAGTTTTGAGAGATTTCCCTTGAATAATTTTTCATTTTTTGTGACTGATTCACCTGAAATTTCGGCTCTATGACTATTTAACCTCGTTGGAACTTTGTTAGTTGCCTCATGTTGGTTTGAAACCTCACATACCAGAGTGCTAATTCTCAATCATAATTGGCAATCAACCTAATATGATTCAGCTGCCTTTTTATTTGGGATTTAGCTGCTTTAAGCTTTTTTTTATGGTGCTAAGAGGTAGGTAAGAGCAATGAAAATTGACACTCTTTTTTCCTGCTTCCATAACCTGGATGCTGATGAACAGTCAGATGTAATCTTTGAATGCATAACTCTCTCTTGACAGTTAACATTCAAATAAAAATCTGCAATGCAGTCTGCCAACTCCTAAAAGTGGGCCATAACCACAGGGAAACGCTGACTGTCTCTTGGCAGTGTGTCTTTGCAATGCTTCAGAGGGTGCTATAGTGATATACTGAAAAAATGAAAATATTATTTTTAACTTTGCATGGATTAAATGGAATAAAAAAGTCACCTGTTATTTACAGACTTTATATTCTTGCTAAGGGAATTTATCTTAATAGGTTTTTCCCATAATTTTTTGCATGCGATGATTGGTTGATTTCCTTGTTATCTTCTTTTTTACTGGCTTCATAAAAATCATAATTTTATGTGTATTTCTAATATTTACGTACTGTCTTTTTCATATTTTTAACTGCAGAAAACGCTCATCAAAACCAGAAGCTGTAATTGAGTCCCTTCTGCAATAGGATCTCATTATCCTTCAAGTTAACTTGAAGAAAATGTTTATGTTGTGCTCATTAAAGACATTCAAGGGAAATGAATGCAAAGTGCAATCTCTAACAGGTATCCGTCTTCTCATTACTACAGACAACATAGTTTCAAGAACTATGATTAGCTAAAGGACGCCTGTGATAGGCTGCTTCTATTCGCATATCTGTAGCTATTAACTTTATAAAACCTGCTAGGCACACTTCAAATATCACAGTTTGAGATGCCAGCTTCATTTGTGCCCTGTAAATTCTGTAAAAGATAACAAATAGAATTGTCACTTACTGTTAACAAAGTAGAAAATATTTTTTTTTGTCATTAGAAAATAATTTTTAAATTATAGGGACATACATGTATGACCTGTAGTTTGACTTTTTGTCAAATACCAATCCATCACAATCATATAACCTATAATGTGCTTTGGCCCATTTTACTGAGAACTGCCTGATATAATATTTTAGATTGTTTAGGGAGTCACAATGATATTAGTTGAGTCACTTACACACTACACTCCATCTTGATTGTTTTGGGAGTTTTAGATTAACCCACTTGAAAACATCTTAAACGTATTTTTTTACACTACCACTGTTTTGTCTTCATTAAGTAAATAGTATACATTGATTATAAGCTTCTCAGTTCTTTTAATTTTCAGAATTTCTGTCTTAACTAAATGTTCTTGTAGATTTGTTTTTTTTTTTTTGTAGACTTATAAAATATATTGCTATTGTAAAATTGCATTGTAAATCATTGTTGAACAGCCACTACAATTACTGTATTGTGTTGTATTTATTTTTATTTAAACAAATAAAAAAGGTATTTCATTTTGTCCCTTACTTAGTGACATTTAAGTATAACTGACCCCATGCTTATTTATCAATATTTTGTTTTTATGTCTGTGTACTAAGCCAATAATATCTGGATTTTAAAAGAGATTCAGCGGCTTCTTTCAATAGGCTAATTTCTTATATACATTTCTCTTCTAGTTAGTCCTGCTTCCACTTCAAAACCGGTCCTGTCCACACGCAGCCGACACAGCATTTCTTGATTCCTATTCATCCTCTTCCAAACCCTTCCCCACGCTGCCTGGACAGTTGTATGTTTTTGACACCGCGCAAGCTACTGAAGTACGCTTATAAAATAAATCAAACTCTGCATGTAGCGAAAATTTTCTTCTCCAGCTAGATTCTATGCTCAGAACCATCAACTGCTTCGCTAAATCATACAAACACATGCATGAAATCGCTCAGTCCAATCCAACAGCATCTGTACGAATGGTTTTCAAGGAAAACCCTAGGCAGGATTTTCGACGATACAGTGCCCCCCGACATGTCACACCGATGTTGCAGCGATTTTCGTTGGAGAAGATGGCGAACCGCCTGCCAAAAGGGACATTTGCATCTATCCCATACACAACTCCTGTAAACAGATTTCCACGCTCAATATGAATTGCGATCTTGTGTTGTTTACCCACTTTTATTCCCTTACGGAGACATTGGCTGGGACAAAGATTTACAACATGTTCCCGATAAAAGAACCTCCAAGCAAATAAGGCTTACTCAATGCCAACTTTACGCGTACAGATTAGCAATGAGGAATACATTTAGTATTTTGCACTCCAGCGGCAAACTATTCCAACAGTACGTCATAGATGCATATGTTAAAACAGAGGACGCACGTCTCAACTATCTCAGATTACATCAACAAGATCTGCGCGTGGAACAATACAAAGGACTGTCAGATGCACTGCAAGCAAACACTGAAAATAACAACGTACGTGTAGGCAAAATGATCATATTGATCATTGGCATAATGACCGTCCACATTTCCAGGAAGTCCAAGATACATGCAACAAAACTATCAGGATGCCATGGCCATAGTACATAAATTCGGAAAGCCTGATTTATTTATCACTTTCACATGTTATCCTGCTTGGCCGGTTAATTCTACATGCACTGTCGGATACCCAAAGACCAGAGCACGGACCTGATATTGTAGTACGAGTCTTTTGGATTAAGTTTAAGGAATTACTTAAGAGACCTTTTACAACAACATCATTTTGGTGTTGTTAATGTTTTCTAGGGTTAGGTCTTTCACCAAAACACCTGTTCACAACTGCGTCTTTCAAAAAGTATTTATTTCTTCTTGATTTCTGAATTCCTTTCTCACCGTTTTCCGTTCCTATTTCTATATACACTGACGTATGCTACGGCGGGCGTCGGCTAGTAACTTAAGATTTTTCAAGAAGCACTGTTCAATATTTTTACACAGAGGTATTGCTGTCCAAGGGTTCTGTATGCAGATTCACTCTTTAAGGCATTTGTTTAATGTTAAAACTGTTTATTGTCATAATGTACAGTAATTACCTCTGTCAACTGCAGTTAAACACCTGCTTATAGTAGCACTGCAGTGATTCACATGAATCTAATGGGAGTGGAGGGCCATTTGTGGTACTTCGGCCAGCTGATGTGTGTGCCCTTGCTCAATAAAGCCAGCATTTTAAGCCAGTCCTTATCCTGAAACTATAGATCTGACTTCTATTATGAACATTCCTCTAACATGCAAGAAAACACTCAATTTGGAGACCATCTATAGATGCGGTAAGAATATAAACAAATTAGTGGTAACTGCATGATCGCAACTGTAGAGTTTGTAATACTTTTAGATTTTTTATTTATTAATTTTCTTATTGTTGCAATTGAAAAGTGACACAGTGATAATAATTTTGTGGTTTTCAATGTATTTTTGCAAATTGGTATGTTCAAACTGATTTTTTTTTTGCATCGAAACTGAAAATGAGAGAGAGTGAGTGCAAGAGTTTTATACTGTCATCTTTATTTTTTTTTTTCTTTCTTTGCATTTATACACAACATATTTTTTGCACTTTCCAAGATGATAACATTTAAGTATCATACCAGCATTTCACTCTCTTTTTGTAACATAATACAATTACCAGTTTTAAAGTAATTTATGGATTGAACAGAAACTGTCTGATTGTGATCATTCTCTTGTCTGCATTGTACTGAAATAAATATATGGCATGAAAAGCATGATAACATCTCATTGCGGTACTCAAGTGAAAACAAGCATCTCTTGTTAAGAGATTTAAGAAAATGTTTAAATTGTAATTTTGTGTAAAGTATTATTAAGGCTGTCACTTTTGTCCTAGAATTTACTTTTGATTCCACAGTTATTTGTTAAAGTTAAATAGTAATTGTCACTTTTTTCAGGTGCTCAAAATTAATTTGTTTTTAAATTTGTTTATTTACGAGCATAGCATTTTGCCAGTAGCAGCACTAAATTAAAAATTTTGCAATTTTTTATGTTACGTGAATCTTAACCTTTCTCATACTTGAGCTGTTCTGTTTCTTGTGTTATTTTGTTTCATTTCTTGAAAACTATGAATCCATGTTGTATGATAAAGATGTTTAATTCTGAAAATAGCAGCATCCTGTGTAGGCTGGAATTGTCTAAACAATTCTGTATCTGTGTAAAATAAATATTGGGTGCTGCATGAAGGAAAGATTAGCTTTCTGTAAATATATCTGTTAGAAAATGCCGGAATATGGGAACTATGAAGGTGTCATACTGAATAGTCCATTACTTGCTACAATCCATTTCCAGAGTGTAATCTGTGTGGATCTTTTTCTGAATTTCATGTGGTGCTTTAGCCTGAACCCTGCTGGACCACATAGGTCACCTGGTGACCAAACCACCTGTGGTCTTTGCCTCTGATGAAGTAAGATTTTTTTTCTCATGTTATGGTTCATACTGTTTGTCACGGGGTAAGGAGCTTGACAGTCTGGGAGGACATTTGACACAATGTGCTTGTTGAGACGGCATTCCACGAGAACTTCTGGAAGGAATGTTCACTTGTGTGAAGTTATACATGGTTATGCCTGTCAACATTTAATCTAACATGCACAGCTTTGGTATGTGGAAGGAAACTGGGGTACTGAGAAAAGCGCTATATAAATGTAATGAATTATTATTATTATTACCTGGAGAAATGCTATGGGAGAATGTGTAAACTCGGCACAGATGGTGACTGGGTCTAGGAAATAACCACATACTGTAGAGTTTTGCAGTATAATACTAACTTCAACTGCTGTATAGTTATGAATTGTCTAAGTTTAGGTTACTATGTCACCTCTACAGTACATTTATTGTTATTCTCTATAAGTGTGATAATCCACTTTATCATAAAGGAATAAACTCATTAACAAGTAGTTCAATGCTGGATGGGATGTAACAGTCATTGTAAACAGAATTTCTGCACATTTCCATGAATCTGCTTATTCATAACTAATATACCTAACTACTGTATATGTACGTATGTATGTATATATAATATATATATATATTATATAAATATAGTACTAAACATTTCCTAGAAAAGATCTAATATGTCACATTTATTTGTGTTTTTGTTTTTTAATAAAGTTATACATATATAATTTCTAGAGTTTATATTTAATACATAATAATAATAATACATTTTATTTATATAGTATCTTTCCCATGTTCAAGGTGCTTCCAAAGGTATTTCTTATACAGTAAGGTCATTTTATACTTTCCTCCATTATTATATTATGTTGCATTGAAACAAAAATATGATGTAAATTCATTCTTCAGTATGAAATCTTTGCTCTTGATTATCAGATTTAATAAATGTAAGGATCAGTTTTTGTCTATATATTTTTTTTTCAATTATTTTGTACAGTTTAAAAAATGCAAATATATTACCTATGGTTAAGATTGCATTTTTAGGCGTATATTTTTGTTTAATATCATAATTTAGAGTACACAAAGAACAAAGCTGGAGGCAGCACTAGCAGATTTTACTGTATATCTGTTACATCAAGTGACTGAAGGAGTTTCACTCTCTTTGTGAGAAATCTGTGGGGTTTAAATTGAATGTGAGATATTTTAACTGCAAGCAGCAAGATTGACTTTTTTTGTCTTCAGTATTTCTTTAGCATTATTTATTTAATCACACTTTTTGCTTTTGTTTTTCTCTATGCACCCTTAAATTCTGGTCTTTCATATTTTTCAGACACTTGAGGTTTATTTGATTACTGGTATTAACATTTCCAAAAATCAGGAACTTACTTTCCACTACATTAACCCCTTACTGAAGGTGAAAGTTTATAAGCACTGAATACTTTGGGTCTATTCTACATCAACTTTTTTTTTTTTTTTAACTACTATTCTTTTGGATTTCATAAATAGCATACTATAAATTCTGCAGCTTTCACTAGTGCTCAATGTATGTGACAATGAAGTATTATTTACTAATCAAAATAGAACTTCCATCCACTTTGTTAAACCCACTTCCTCAGACATAGGGGCTCGGATCTTTCCTTGGAGCAATAGGCACAGGTCACGAGTCAGCGTTGGATGGGCTACAAATACAGTGGAACCCGAAGTAATTTCCCCCATAGGATTGTATGTAAATACAATTAATCCGTTCCAGACCATACGAACTGTATGTAAATATCCATCCATCCATCCATCCATCCATCCATTTTCCAACCCGCTGAATCCGAACACAGGGTCACGGGGGTCTGCTGGAGCCAATCCCAGCCAACACAGGGCACAAGGCAGGAACCAATCCCGGGCAGGGTGCCAACCCACCGCAGGACACACACAAACACACCCACACACCAAGCACACACTAGGGCCAATTTAGAATCGCCAATCCACCTAACCTGCATGTCTTTGGACTGTGGGAGGAAACCGGAGTGCTCGGAGGAAACCCACGCAGACACAGGGAGAACATGCAAACTCCACACAGGGAGGACCCTGGAAGCGAACCCAGGTCCCCAGATCTCCCAACTGCGAGGCAGCAGCGCTACCCACTGCGCCACCGTGCCGCCCGTATGTAAATATATTTTTTAAAACATTTTTAAGCACAAAAATAGTTAATTATACCATAGAATGCACAGCATAATAGTAAACTAAATGTAAAAACATTGGATAACACTGAGAAAACCTTGAACAGAGAAAAGTAACATTGCCAGAATTCACACTATAGCCTTACGAACGCTCACTGTAAACACTTTTTTTTTAATGAGTTTAAAATCCGTAATTTAATAAACAACCAAGAAAAGTAACATTGCAACAATGCACACTACGAACCAATCGCTGTAAACAGAAGTGAAGTGGAGGTTAAAATCCAATAGAAAAAGTCTTCATTAAATACGAGGTTAAAACAATGCTGGAATCAGTCTCTTTAAAAACAAACCCTGTGCATTCTTTAACTGCCTTCTCAGCCTTACACGGCCAGCTCTCTCTCTCTCTCTCTCTCTCTCTCTCTCTCTCTCTCTCTCTCTCGGTGCACAGGGAATGCACAAGGAGAGACTGAACACGTGCGGAAATCATCGGCGCGTACGAACCGGAAGGGAAACTGGCTTGTTCGTCACCCGAGTGTGTGGTCGTGAACAAATGCAAAAGTTTGGCGAACTTTTTGGTTGTAACCCGATTTGTACATGGTCCGAGACGTTCGTGACCCGAGGTTCCATTGTAGATTAAAAAAAACAAAACTTATTTTTAACATATTAAATGAGATATGATCTCCCACATGGCAAGAAGTGGTGTTGGTGGTATATTCTGGTCCTCCAAGTGCCTTTTGAATGTCCTTTGCTATTATACGTCTGTATTACCAACTTACTTTACCTAAGACATAGCCCATGTGGGTGGAGAGAACCAACCACGTGGCAGTGTTGTTAAGGGTTACCTGTGACTGACTGACTATAACATTTCATGTGCAAAATAGGCATTCCTTTTTTTAATTACTTTATTTGCAATTAAAAGTGACTGTTATGTTATACTGACTAAGCTGTTTGACCTTTCAAACAAAGTCCAAAACCTTAGATGAACAAAAACAGAAATAATACACAAAACCTCAAAAATAGCTCAACTGGTGGTGAGGTGTGTACCAATCTGGCAACACTGGTGCTAAGTACTCAGTTTATAATGGCTGGTACTAATCCCAAAGGGGCAGTTCAGTGAGGGGCACTTGGCTCGGCTAAAGCAGACACAATATCCATGCCATCAGATCATTCTGTCTTCACTGGCAGGAAAGTTACCATCATTAAAGAGCCTTCCCAGGGCCGATGGACATGCAGTATTTCAGTGCTGGGTGTTTGTGGGTACTTTGGAAATGACTAACTAGTAAGCATTTCCTCAAAACTTTAAAGCCCTCTGGAAGAATCCTTTAAGTGCCAGCATCCAAACTGCTTGCTCAAGAAGGCTACTTTGTCCAATCAAAAACCCCATGCTGCTACCCAACAAGGTGAATGGTAACAATTGGCCTTCTTTCAAAATCTATCTATCTATCTATCTATCTATCTATCTATCTATCTATCTATCTATCTATCTATCTATCTATCTATCTATCTATCTATCTATCTATCTATCTATCTATCTATCTATCTATCTATCTTCTTTCAAAAGTGTGAGATGGTCCTGTCCCATGCCAGTCTTCAGCCAGTAATTTGTTTGCTGTTCCTACTTCTTCAAAGTAACAGTGAGACATTCCTCATCCTTACTCAGCCGCATGCCCTCCAGTGTCATGGAAGGACAATGTGTGTTTCCATATAGATCACATATTTTCTCTCTTCAGGGATCTCATTTATAACAGTTTGCATGAATCTGAGTATGAAAATATGCTCACTCTAAAAAAAAAAAAAGGCAAATGTTTCATTAAACCTAATGTACGCACTTCTCTACGCAATTTACCTTTATAAATCAGTTATTTGGTAAATGTGTGCATGCGAGTGCACCTCAGACTCTGCCTTGTTGCCACACTTTAACAACCATGCATGGACTATGGTAATAGACCTCATACATATGCAATCACAACCATCATTGACTGGTAGCACAACCTCCCTCCATACCCATCATGCTGTGCTCTCCAATAAAGTCTGTCAAGAGCATGTGCAGCATTGTAGCTCCTCTCTTCTGTGCTCTAGAGTTCAGAAAGGATTAAGGCAACAGTGTCTGACTGAGTAGCCACTGTCACCTGTAAATGACAGGATTGCTGCTACAGTGAATAGGTAATGACGGTTCAATGATATGAATTATGTGCATGTGTTGTTATTTAGCTGGTCTGGCTTCCTATCCCCATGTTATCAAGTATGTTGTCATTTCTCAGTTTCTCCAAAATGATGTGTACGGATGGGTCAAAGTTGCTGTAAATGCAGTATGTTCTTCCATCAAGTTTTCATTTATAAATCCCAACATTTGTACTGAAAACTGCATGCGCACGTTCCAAGCCTCTTTTTGCGTGTTCATATGATTTATAAACCTGACCCCAGATGCCCTAATTAAGGCCCTTTCAAGATGACCAGTACACTAACAGGACATTGCACCCTTGAGTGGTATACATTCTCCCACATTGGCATGATGACATTGAAAATGATAGTGTAGCAGCAGTAGTATTGTCAAGTGTTGTCACGTTGCCACTTTCTGGTGCCATGATAAACAAGAATGGTCTATAGCAGGTCACAGCTCAAGAAGTGAAGGGTACATCTAAATGAGTGTTGTTAGTGTGTGCGGTTCTCTTTCTTTATTGGCCTGGTTGTGGAGAGGTTCATGTTGGCACAGCTTTGTGTTGGCTTCTGTATGGCTGACACTAAGATAGATAGATAGATACTTTATTAATCCCAATGGGAAATTCACAAGATGTAATTTGTCAAGTCAAAGTAGATGGTCAGTGCCAGCCAAGTAGTGCTTACTGTCCCATTTCCACTTAGAAAGAATCTATCTAGTACATTATATATGAGACAATAAGATGAGAACAGGCCATTACACTTCTCATAGTCCAATACCTGTTTATCTGTTGTGTCCTAAAAAATGTCAAAATGTGAAGGACCCCAACATTCTAAACAGTTGCTCACATTTGTGTGAAATCAATGAATGAGGGATCATTATGTTCAAACCACAGCATTTTTACATGTATTTACTTGGCTGACATTTTTATATTAAGCAACTTACATAAGAGGCCAACATAATTGATCAATGTCAGTCTGGGGACCGTTTGGGAACAGTTATTACAGGTCAAGGGTAGAAAATTGATTAAAAGCTCAAAGTATATGCTATTTACAATTCCCAGATCTACAAACAGCTATCAGTTGGACAAAAACTCACCAAACAAGAGAGTCTTCACAAGTTTCTTGAACACATTGAGAGAGGCAGAGTTTCTAATGGAAGAGTGCAGCCTGTTCCACCAGCCAGGAACTACACATGAAGAGTCTCAAATGAGATTAGATACCACACAGAGGTGAACAAGAAGGAGCTTAGAACCTCACGAGAGTGTCCATATATATAGGTGCAGACCTGCCGACTACTCTGTAGACAGACAGCCATCAAGGAGTTTAATCTTAATACAAGTCCCTACAGGAAGCCAGTGTAGTGATCTGAAGACAGGAGTGACACGTGACCGCCTTGGCATGTTGTACACCTGACACTCTGCTGTGGTTTGAGTCCTCTGCAATGACTTGGTGACTCTCACCGATACTCCTGCCTGGAGAGATACGCTGTAGTCCAGCCGTGATAAGACCAAAGCCTGAACCGATGTTGTGCTGCATACTTTGTCAGATACTGTCTGATCTTGTGAATATTGTACAGGGAGGAAGTACAAGACAGAAAGACCATAACAACATGCTCCCTCAAGGACAGCTTGTTATCAATCACCACCCCAAGGATGCGTAGCAACTTGGGAGTTGTTGGCTATAATGAACCAAGCTACACAGAGATGGGGTGCCAAACAGATGGACAAGCTGGAAAAATAAGGTCTGTCTTTGCCAGCTTGAGCTGATGATGGTGCTCCTATATCGAGATTTGCAAAAATTAGTGAGACGTGCAGAGATTTTATGACACTGTGAGGTCCTCTGGAAGGAACGACTGATAAAAGATGTACAGTGGGTACGGAAAGTATTCGGACCCCCTTCAATTTTTCACTCTTTGTCATATTGCAGCCATTTGCTAAAATCATTTAAATAAATTTTTTCCCTCATTAATATACACACAACACCCCATATTGACAGACAAAAAAAAGAATTTTTGAAATTGTTGCAGATTTATTAAAAAAGAAAAACTGAAATATCACATGGTCCTAAGTATTCAGACCCTTTGCTCATTATTTAGTAGAAGCACCCTTTTGAGCTAATACAGCCATGAGTCTTCTTGGGAAAGATGCAACAAGTTTTTCACACCTGGATTTGGGGATCCTCTGCCATTCCTCCTTGCAGATCCTCTCCAGTTCTGTCAGGTTGGATGGTAAACGTTGGTGGACAGCCATTTTTAGGTCTCTCCAGAGATGCTCAATTGGGTTTAAGTCAGGGCTCTGGCTGGGCCATTCAAGAACAGTCACAGAGATGTTGTGAAGCCACTCCTTCGTTATTTTAGCTGTGTGCTTAGGGTCATTGTCTTGTTGGAAGGTAAACAAACCTTCGGCCCAGTCTGAGGTCCTTAGCACTCTGGAGAAGGTTTTTGTCCAGGATATCCCTGTACTTGGCCGCTTTCATCTTTCCCTCAATTGCAACCAGTCGTCCTGTCCCTGCAGCTGAAAAACACCCCCACAGCATGATGCTGCCACCGCCATGCTTCACTGGGGGGACTGTATTGGACAAGTGATGAGCAGTGCCTGGTTGTCTCCACACATACCGTTTAGAATTAAGGCCAGAAAGTTCTATCTTGGTCTCATCAGACCAGAGAATCTTATTTCATCACCATCTCAGAGTCCTTCAGCTGTCTTTTAGCAAACTCCATGCGGGCTGTCATGTGTCTTGCACTGAGGTATGTGTGGAGACAACCAGGCACTGATCATCACTTGTCCAATACAGTCCCCACAGTGAAGCATGGCGGTGGCAGCATCATGCTGTGGGGGTGTTTTTCAGTTGCAGGGACAGGACGACTGGTTGCAATCGAGGGAAAGATGAATGCGGCCAAGTACAGGGATATCCTGGACAAAAACCTTCTCCAGAGTGCTAAGGACCTCAGACTGGGCCGAAGGTTTACCTTCCAACAAGACAATGACCCTAAGCACACAGCTAAAATAACGAAGGAGTGGCTTCACAACAACTCTGTGACTGTTCTTGAATGGCCCAGCCAGAGCCCTGACTTAAACCCAATTGAGCATCTCTGGAGAGACCTAAAAATGGCTGTCCACCAACGTTTACCATCCAACCTGACAGAACTGGAGAGGATCTGCAAGTAGGAATGGCAGAGGATCCCTAAATCCAGGTGTGAAAAACTTGTTGCATCTTTCCCAAGAAGACTCATGGCTGTATTAGCTCAAAAGGGTGCTTCTACTAAATACTGAGCAAGGGGTCTGAATACTTAGGACCATGTGATATTTCAGTTTTTCTTTTTTAATAAATCTGCAACAATTTCAAAAATTCTTTTTTTTGTCTGTCAATATGGGGTGCTGTGTGTACATTAATGAGGGAAAAAATTAATTTAAATGATTTTAGCAAATGGCTGCAATATGACAAAGAGTGAAAAATTGAAAGGGGTCTGAATACTTTCCGTACCCACTGTATATAATCATCAGCACAGCACTGATAAGATAAACCATGGGGCCTACTAAAGAGGTTTATAGGGAGAAGAGGCACCACTCTGCTTGCCTGGTGCAACCTTGACATCTCTCCATACCAGGACACACGGTAGGGTCTGCCCAAGAGGCAAGACAAACCGCTCAAGGCAGTCATACTGATGCCAAGGTCAGAGTGGGTGGCAGGGAGGATCTGGCGGCTGATTGTGTCAAAGGCAGAGAAGAGATCCTGGCTTGTGGTTTACATGTTCTCCTCACATCAACTTTTCTAATGTCCTCCCACATTCAAAGATGGACAATGTGATTGATGCTCCATACAGCATTATGCTTTGACTACCCACAACCCAGAATTAGAGTAAAGATGCTTGGAAAATGAAGGCAAGGTCTGTGTGACATTTTCTCCTCACTACTTTCTGTTTGTGCCCCCTATAATCTTATCGATTTTAAAGTAAACAGCTGGTGCTTACCATACTTTCATAATGACTTTTCTGATCTTGGTTTCTGATTTATATGCTTTGTGTTTACCGCTTGCGCTAGGCTTTCTGCAGTTCTTGAGTAAAAAAAAGAAGAGGCACTGAAATATCATTTTCAAAAGTAATAACAGACGGTCCCTGCAGCCACGCTGAGGACATAGCGGGTTTGGAAAATGGATGATATACAACATTGCAGAGATCTGCTTTCACATTGGCATTAGGGTCTTTTTCTGTTGATCAGTTTCAAAGGACTGAATACCTTTCAGAGTTGCTGTACCATGCGATTTTGAGACTAATGTAACCTTCTACATGGAGTGCCCCCCACAGCTAATAGTGCACCATATGCTACTTGGACAACTCTCCAGACCCCCGTCCTCCCCTTTAATGACACTTGATGACGATCTGATGTGAGTGCAATGTACGGCCTTCTCATAACAGCACCTTTTAGGCCTTGCGTCCTCCAAAACCATCCAAGGCCAAACCACTTAGTTTGCTGTAAGCATGTGCACTTCCTGAGTCTGTAAAATTGAAACACATTTTCAGCATTTATTTAACATCATTAGCTTAACCTTTTCATGATTTGATGGCTTTCAGAGATATAAGAAAGCATTTCAGACTCTTATCTGCTGAGCTCTGTTCAAATTGCTGCTAGCAGTATGTGATGTAAAGACATATCCTTTTTATGGTGGTTGCAGTGATCTATAATTCAGATATTTATTTCCGCTTGATCAACAGCTACACTGCTTGACATTCATGAAGAACACCATGGTATGCACTCCATAAAGTTAATTTGCACCCTATTTAAAGCATCCATCAGATCCCAAGTACTTTTTTATGGTAATGAATTGTAAAAGTTTACAAAAAGAACTGCTAATGTATGGCTTGCTGAAGTATGCAACAGGCTTGAACAATCCATGTGTTCCTCCAGCCATCTTCTCAAATTGTTTCCTCCATACTGGGCTGAGCCAAAGCCTATTTTAGTACCAACATGTGCCTTGCAAGGTAGAAAGCAACATCTGGTAGGAAGAGGATTCAAACTCAGGGACGCTTGTAGTGTGTGCGTGTGAGTACAGATCAAATCTGAATATCCAGTCATCCTAACAGCATTGGATTAAGGGGGCCACCCATGAGATTACAGGGACAAATTGCAAAGAGCACAACTGAATACAACAGAACCAAGAACTGAGATGTAGGTTTGGGGTTGGAGACAAATTTACTCTTACATCTACAGTAGTATGACCCAGTCGTTTGCACTTCTGCCTCACCGGCACTATTTAAATCCTGGGTGGGTCGCTGTGTCCTTGTGGACATTTTGCACTATCCCTCTGTCTGTGTCAGGGTTTCATCGGACAGTTTTCCTCCCACATCCCACTAAAGGTACTGGTCATAAAATTAGAATATCATGACAAAGTTGATTTATTTCAGTAATTCCATTCAAAAAGTGAAACTTGTATATTAGATTCATTCATTACACACAGACTGATGTATTTCAAATGTTTATTTCTTTTAATTTTGATGATTATAACTAACAACTAATGAAAGTCCCAAATTCAGTATCTCGGAAAATTAGAATATTGTGAAAAGGTTCAATATTGAAGACACCTGGTGCCACACTCTAATCAGCTAATTAACTCAAAACACCTGCAGAAGCCTTTAAATGGTCTCTCAGTCTAGTTCTGTAGGCTACACAATCATGGGGAAGACTGCTGACTTGACAGTTGTCCAAAAGACGACCATTGACACCTTGCACAAGGAGGGCAAGACACAAAAGGACATTGCTAAAGAGGCTGGCTGTTCACAGAGCTCTGTGTCCAAGCACATTAATAGAGAGGCGAAGGGAAGGACAAGATGTGGTAGAAAAAAGTGTACAAGCAATAGGGATAACTGCACCCTGGAGAGGATTGTGAAACAAAACCCATTCAAAAATGTGGGGGAGATTCACAAAGAGTGGACTGCAGCTGGAGTCAGTGCTTCAAGAACCACCACGCACAGACGTATGCAAGACATGGGTTTCAGCTGTCGCATTCCTTGTGTCAAGCCACTCTTGAACAAGAGACAGTGTCAGAAGCGCCTCGCCTGGGCTAAAGACAAAAAGGACTGGACTGCTGCTGAGTGGTCCAAAGTTATGTTCTCTGATGAAAGTAAATTTTGCATTTCCTTTGGAAATCAAGGTCCCAGAGTCTGGAGGAAGAGAGGAGAGGCACAGAATCCACGTTGCTTGAGGTCCAGTGTAAAGTTTCCACAGTCGGTGATGGTTTGGGGTGCCATGTCATCTGCTGGTGTTGGTCCATTGTGTTTTCTGAGGTCCAAGGTCAACGCAGCCGTCTACCAGGAAGTTTTAGAGCACTTCATGCTTCCTGCTGCTGACGAACATTATGGAGATGCAGATTTCATTTTCCAACAGGACCTGGCACCTGCACACAGTGCCAAAGTTACCAGTACCTGGTTTAAGGACCATGGTATCCCTGTTCTTGGTTGGCCAGCAAACTCGCCTGACCTAAACCCCATAGAAAATCTATGGGGTATTGTGAAGAGGAAGATGCAATACGCCAGACCCAACAATTCAGAAGAGCTGAAGGCCACTATCAGAGCAACATGGGCTCTCATAACACCTGAGCAGTGCCACAGACTGATCGACTCCATGCCACGCCTCATTGCTGCAGTAATCCAGGCCAAAGGAGCCCCAACTAAATATTGAGTGCTCTACATGCTCATACTTTTCATGTTCATACCTTTCAGTTGGCCAACATTTCTAAAAATCCTTTTTTTTGCATTGGTCTTAATTGATATTCTAATTTTCCGAGATACTGAATTTGGGACTTTCATTAGTTGTCAGTTATAATCATCAAAATTAAAAGAAATAAACATTTGAAATACATCAGTCTGTGTGTAATGAATGAATCTAATATACAAGTTTCACTTTTTGAATGGAATTACTGAAATAAATCAACTTTGTCATGATATTCTAATTTTATGACCAGCACCTGTATAAGAGAGTGTTCCCTGCAATGGCCTGGTGCCTCACCAAGGGTTGCTTCCTGCTTTGTAGGAGACATTAGCAGTGTTATGAGTATGAGTCAAAGCCAGAGCACACACTTATTGGTGGAATTAATGAAAGACTAGGAGTCTAGGGGTGGAACTTGACATGAAAACTTTCTTAACCTTATGGCAAATTACATAAGTCCTATGCAGATGTTTTTGGTGTTGGTATTTCAGCAGCTCCAGGGCAGTGAATTCTAACAACTGCTCTCATGTTCGGATGGAGCAGGTTACACAGACTCGGGTGATGCCAAGCCGTACTTGCTCATCAATTTCTCACCATCCCTCCACTCAACGGAATTAGCCCAAAAGTTGATAGAAATCTATGTTTTTGTACCTAATACTTGTTTGCAAAATTTGGATGACCTAAGTGAAAGCGTACTCAAGTTATCGTGTTTACATACACACACAGACACACAAACGTAATTCCAAAAATGGTATTTTTGTACTTGGGAAGGTCTAAAACATTGAGATTCGTCAAAATCTCGAAATAGAATTTTTGGAGGATTCCAATACTTTCCCTATACTTCATATACGAGAAAGTCAGGGAGGTCTAAAACATCAAGATTCATCAAAATCTCAACATCGAATCTTTGGATGATTACAATACTTTCCCTATGCTTCGTATATGAGAAAGTAAAAAATGTTAGAGATAACAGATTATGTAAACTTAAAATGAATATATCAGAAAAAGATGAAATGTTACACACACCCCAAATTCCCTGATCCCGATGTAAACACAAACATTTATGCCAATAGAAAAGAAAACACAAAACCGAACCAGCCCTCCCTGGTCTTAACCATGAAATCTAAATATTTACAAGGCAAATAACAGACACCCACATACACACAAAGTCCACCATGAAATCACTGTAACTGTAAAGACTAGGAAACGGATGGAAGCTGGTAAAATCCCAAATGATGAAGTGACAGTGGAAACATAGTTTAAACGGGGCTTTCTGAAAGGTGAACAATGAAAAGTCAAGCAAAACAACACCTTTTATTGGCTAACTGAACAGATAACAATATGCCAGCATTTGAGGCAGCTTAGGCCTCTTCTTCAGGAAGGTTGTAATAATCAGAAGAGGCCGGAGTTCCCTCGTAAAGCTTCCATATTGTAATCTGTTCAGTTAGCCAATAAAAGGTGTCATTTTGTTTAGCTTTTCATTGCATCCATAATGGCTAACATGGTGTAACAACCTACTACTGCCAAAATGTGAACCAAAACAATCTCATCGGTGAGTACAAATAATACTCTGACAGCCAAAACAGCTTACTGCCGTACATAATTGGGTGAACAAGTGATGATCTGTCGTTCCTTTTGATTAAAAGTATAGCAGCGTTTGTTAGGTTAGATCACGATCTTTGCTGATACCTCATTTTCTCTTCTTCCTTTTAAACGTGCGGTTCTTTCTTTTAATTGGTGCAACCCAAAACCTAACAAAAAGAACTCCGCCCCACCACCAAAAAAGGTCAAGTGTTGTGATTGGTGATGTCCAGAGGCCAGAGTGAAACTTCTTCAGGTATTTTTTAAATATATGACAAAAAGGTTAAACGAACACAGCACTTATACTCATTGAACAAACTCAATTGACGTTTTTTTGTAGCTCTGCTACAAAATGAACATAAAATCTTGTTTCACTGGCATGTTAGTCATATTCCAATATTCTTGTATCACGGTTACTGTATGTGACATGTTCTCTCAATACATCAGTCTTCAGTGTTGGTAGTAACGCTTAATGCGTACTCTTAACGTTAGTTGCTTTAGTGTGTAGCCTGACGGTTTTGTCAATAAAAGGGATGTGCCGTAAGTTGTACAACATAACTGGCAATGCCGTTTTTAAAGGATGTCACCAATGGCAGGATACACAAGAGGTGAGCTTTCAGGAATTGTGACGATTTTTTTTAAGCCAATTTTAACTTCTTAGAGACGTCCTTTTGGAGTTGTGTTCTGAATTAAAGAGCCTACATTACAGACACCATCACACAGAAATAACACAATCCCTGTTCCGTTACAGGTTTTAACAACTGTAGGGTATTTAGTGATGGGCACATTTCAGCATGGACTGGAATCTCACAGTCATCCCCGACCTGTGTCATGCCATCTGTATGGGATGGTAATATGAAAACACTACCCAGATACATGCAATATCCTTACCTTTTGGGTCAGCAGGCCAAGATTAAAACACAATTTGCAGCAATTACTGATTCTCATTATAATCAGTGCAGTTGATTGCACACATGTGGTGATAAAGCAGTGGTGCAGGGAAGGGTGCTCCCTGATTGGCCATAGGCCCAACCAATCAGTTCATTGTATTTATCTTTCCTTCGTTTTCAAAGAATTATGTGAAATCCCATTGGCTTATTGAATTTTCAGTAAATAAATAAATGGGGCAATGTTATGGTGTACGTGCAATCTGAGTGGTAGTAGTCATTAGACAGTTGACAGAACCTTAAATTGCTTAATTGAGTATTGTCAACAAACACCAAGAGCTTCTTATTTTGAAGGATTATTTCTGACATGGCAAATTAATCGGAAATATCAAGGTTTTTAAAAAAGCTTCATTTAGCTATATGGAAAAAATGTCCAGGGTGCAGAATACACAATGTTTGTCCAACAAATTAACAGAAAAGTGGAAACAAGACTGCAGAAATTGTCATCTCTTTTTGAGGTGTTTGACAACTGTCCTGTGGACATTTTTCCTAATATTAATGCTTCAGTGGTAACACTTCCAAGTACAACTTGCAGTGTTGCTGAGTTTTTTCATCAATAAATCAAACCAAGACGTGTTTGAGATTATCAGTGTTGTCAGTTCGTCTCAGCAGCTTGACTCTCTTATCATTTGAACACGATCATGCTGAAAATCTAGATAATGATGAAATCTTCGACCAGTTCAATCTAAGGCCCTGACACCTGCATTTGGCATGCAACATTACAGGACAGGAAGGGACTGATTTTGTGTGTGTGTCCGCCATGGCACAGCATTTGAAGGCCTTGGTAATTTTTGCTTAGCTTTTACATGGTTCTTATAATTCATTTAAGTGAATGCACCACAGTATGAATAGATGTATTTTTAGAAAAGTGCCCTTTTATATCCTACTAAAAACTAAAACACCCATTTTTACACAGGCCCACCCTAAAATCAGTTCCTGGCTACGCCCCTGCGATAAAAGCACCATCACAGAATGAATTTGCTTTTGTAAACAGAAGGCAGTTTCATTCAAGTAATATACAATGAATATGTGATGCTCAAATGTATCTGACTAACTGTGGTTGCGAGGTGGCCCAGCTCAACCCACAATTCTTTTGTTTTATCAAATTGTATTGTGGGAAACAGACTGCAGGGTAATGATCTGCATGATGGTTGATGCCTTGGTAGTAAACCTGATTGTTAACATTGTAGTTAAGTTCAGTACATTACAGGTAACTTGTATAATCTTTCTTTCAGATGATAATGGGTAAACCACAAAAATGAAAGTGTGAAAGACACACAATCTGTTATAGAACGGACGTGCATGACTACAGTTATACCTCAGGTAATGAATCCCTTTGAGAACGAAGCTCCTATATGGCAAAACTAGCAAACAACACAGTATGGTGCACATGCAAATTCATGTACCAATCCTGTAGAGTGATATGGTGGTCATTATGTAACCTCCTTGCATGTACTGAATTTATTTGAATATTTTTATAAAGTAATGAATATAATTTACCAATTATGTCACAAACATACATACAAAAATATCCTTAGAAACTAAAATGCAAATTATAATGAAGGTAGAAGCTACAGAAAAGAAATACCATGTAGCAGAAACATTGGGATTAGCACCTAGCCAAGAGAAGAGACAGTGCAGAGTGTGGAAGATGAGGTGCAGATAGAGAGCACTGACCTGCAAACACTCTGGAGCCTTTTCTCAGCTGAGTTGCCAACGGGAAGTCTTCTTCAGGATCCTAACCCCAAATAAGTAGTGTGAGGTGAAGCGGGTGGTGTGAATGTGTGGGTCTCTCATGTCCCTAGCTGGCGATGGATCAGGGTTTCCTCCCTAGTCTGTACACTGCTGTGGGTGCCACAGGGGATTGAACTTCCTTGATGACTTTTGTCCATGCTGGATAGTCCATTGCGATGGCTTTGGCATCCAGAAGGCTAATACAATGGTTCTTTGGCTCATCTTCAATTTGTTTTAGCCATATTTTTTTGGTGCCGCCCTTTGCACCTTCCAAGTGCAAGGTTGTTCTCGCCATAAGAGTTTAAACGGCGTCTGCTTGTTGTCGATTCTGCAGCCGTGGCCAAACCTTCGCTGGATTACCACTTCTACCATCAGTTGGTTGTCTCATTGTGCTAGTATGGTCTCGTTTCAAAGCCGATCAATGAAGGAAATGCCCAGAATCTGGTGTAGACAGCGCATTTGAAAGACTTTGAGTGTTTTCAGCTCAGATTTAAGCATATTCCAAGTTTCAGATCCATATAGGAGGATCAGTAGAATCAGCGTTCAGAAGAGGTGTATTTTAGATTGAATGGAAATATTTGCTTTCTTCCACAGCCACCACTTCAAAGCAGTGAATGCTGCAATAGCTTGGCTGATCCTGTTGTGTACCACAGCCGTGGCTACTACCTTGTTTTCTTGGATGATTGAACCCAGATATTTAAATTCTTTTACTTTTTCAATATGGATCACATCTAGGTGAATAGTTGCAGGTGATCCATTGGTGGGAAGGATTTTGGTCTTATCTGAGTTGATCTTCATACCATACGGTTTGATGGGTTCGGTGGCTTCCTTCTCAGTGGAAAAGGTGCTACTGTTCGCGAACAACAAGTCTGTCACATAGTTTTGATCATCGTACTGGACCCCCGCTTTTCCAGAGAACGCCTTGTGTTGAATAGTAGGGAAGAAATAATGTCTCCTTCCTGGACACCTGTTTGCACAGGGAATTCTTCAGACAGTTCATTTTGGATTCAAATACAGCTCACTGAGCCATCATTAGAGGTTTGTAAGAGGTGGATGATCTTCTCGCCCTCCAACGTTCGCCAGAGGGCGGGTCAGTTGACATAATCGAAGGAGGACTTGAAGTCAATAAAGACGATAATCGTTTGCTTAACACATCTGATTCTTTCTTCATAAGTTGACGAATTGAAAAAATGTGGTTGCAGCTTCCAATATTCAGTCTAAAGCCAGCTTGTTCTTCTCAGCTTATCTGTCGTTGGGAAATGGTAGATTGGGTTGAATGATAGACAACGGCTCTGACAGTGGTCATGATGATGGATGCAGCTCTTGGAATAATTCCTTCCATCTCTGTGGGCATTCATTAGTTGACTTTACGAAGGTTCTGTCCACTTTCCTGATGTTATCGTTGGCTGTCTTTCTTCGGCCACTCAGCTGTCTGATGGTTTGATAGAGGAAGCAATATTCATTCCAAGGCACTGCTTCATTGAGGTCAGCTGTGATTTTGTTCTAGTATTCTTTGCGATTGACTTTCATAATCTGTCTAATTTGTTGGTTAAATCTTTGGTACCTTTCGAAACTAACATTTGACTCTCTTCCATTCTAGCACCAGGTCAAGATCCAAGGCTGCGAGTGGTAGAATATCAGCGGGCATATGGGGACAGCGCATTCCAGAATGATTGATGATATCCACTTTTCTTCTACTTCAACGTCATCAGACAGATCGAGCAATGCAAACTTGTTGGATAGGGCGATCTGGAATAACTGGCTGGTGGCTAAGACACTCAGTCGTGCCCAGTCTCGCTTGACAGAGAGGCGGATTTTTGGCCTCGCCCATTTTAGTCATAGCCAGAGTTTGCCGCAGAGGAGACAGTGGTCAGAGCCACACTCTGGTCTCCTCATTACTAAAACATCTTGGAGCAATGATTGGAAGCAGAAGTTGATCAGGATGTAGTCCAGATCCTCTGTGTCTTTACAGGATGGGTTCCTCCACATAAGTTGTTGCTTCTGGGGATGACAAAAGAAGCTGTTACCAACAATCAACTTGTTAGACAAGGCAAAGGACAAAAGATGCTGTCCATTGCTGAAATTACCCACCGCTTCTTCCCATCCAGATCTGTCCTCTCCGATGCAGGTGTTGAAATCCAGCAATACAAAGTTTCAAATTCAGTTGTATAAGTTTGTTTCTGCTTTGACCAGTAGTCCTCTTCTCTCCAGCACCGTGGGTACCTGATGCTGATGCATCGGCTCCCCTGGATACGGTAGTATTTTTTGATAAATTCATTTTGTTTGTATCCATGTAGTTTCCAGACTATTTTCCATGATTTCCCAGTTTCAGTCACCACGGCACAGTGACTACCCACCTCCTTTTTCAGCCGGGCTTGGGACCATCCTTGGTGAAGTAGAATGTGTAGATAGTGAGACATTCCTGAGGCATTCCTTGTGTGATTTTGAGCTATGTTGTTGTTGTTGTTGAAGGTGACCAGCAGTTGTGGCCATGGAATAAACAACACCGCCACCACCAATCCACTGGAATAATTAAAATACGAGTTTTTATTCCTCCAATTGTACATCTACCTCTGATAAGGGAAGTTTCTTATAATTAACTAAAATGCTGGAATATCTTTCAGCCAACAAATTACTCAGCAGAAGTGTGAGAAGAAACACTACTGGAGCACCTCACTATGACTGCTCCCTAATTGTTAGCCAACTCAGAAGTTTTTTCTTTTTTTTGTAACTCTTTGTGTATATTTGAATGGGGACTGTTGTTGTTAGTTATAATATTTCTTGAGCTTCTATATAAAGCTAAATTTCTCTTTTGGGACAAATAAAGATCTCTCTATATATATCTTTCTATCTATTTATTGTGGCATCAGTGTCAAAGGCAGAACAAGTTCCAGATGTAGTTGGGGTACCAACCCCGTTTAATTCAAAAAGGAAAACTAAAGTAACAGGCAATTGGCTCAAGTTCGCCCTCTAGTGGTGTCAAAAGTGAATGCGTCAGGTTTTGGGGAGCTTCAGTCATTCGGATGCTCTTGTCCAAAATGCGACACCACCTTTATACCATCTGGACCGGAAAAAGGGGGGCTTCTCAGGCTCCATTGTCCTCAGTGGGCAGCTTTCCTATGCTGTGAGGGAACAAGGCCATTAGTGATAGTGCCCCCCTCATTACCCCTAATGCATACCTCAGACAAGCCTGGAAGGTGTTCCAGCTGTCTTTTTTTATAAGTAATCTTAAAGGAATACTCCATCTAAAGGTGATTTTTTTAAATGATGCTCACCCAATTTAGTTTGTAGTGATGACTGAGAAAAAATAATCTCATGTATTCATGCAAAGAAAAAAAAATGTTTATGGCATAATGGAACTTAATGGTGACCAGCAATATGCAATGACAAATGATATGAAAAACGTCCATGGAAAAAACAAAAATAGTCTCACATTACTCATGTCATAAAATACACATGTACATTATCCAGTTGTATGTTCAAAATGTGCAAAACACATGCATTTTTGCTGAAATTGTATTAATAGTTACTTTTGGGAAATTCAGAGTACAACATAAACAGGAAAGGCATTCCCATAATTCTGTACTTTTGAATTGATGATCTGTCCCTCCCTCTCATTCATTGGCCAAGAGTCCTGTCCCATAACAGCTTCTCTGGTGTCCTCCTGTGGATGTGCACCACCATCCAGCGTTACACTTCGAGTACCCACAAACTGGAACTGGAGTACACATGTTTGGAAAGTGAATAAAAGGTTTGTCTGACATCTTCCCCTAACTACTTTCTGCGTGTGCCCCCAACAATCTTATCGCTTTTTAAAGCAAACAGCCAGTACTTTCATACCCGTACTTTCATAATGAGTTTTCTGATCTTAGTTTCTGACTTAGCAGCTTTATGATTGTGTTTACCGATTACTCCAGACTTATGCCCTGAGTAAAATAAGGCAAGGCACTGAAATAAAAAGTAATGTTTCCTCCCACAGTCCAAAGACATGCAGGTTAGGTGCATTGGTGATTCTAAATTGTCCTTAGTGTGTGTGCCCTGCGGTGGGCTGGCACTCTGCCCAGGGTTTGTTTCCTGCCTTGCGCCCTGTGCTGGCTGGGATTGGCTCCAGCAGACCCCCATGACCCTGTAGTTAGGATATAGCGGGTTGGATAATGGATGGATGATTTACAGTGCATATTAAAAGTAATTAAAGGAAATTTTCACATTCTGTTAATACACAACACTGAAATCACAGTGGATTATTTAGCCTTTTTTGAAACTGGTCAACAGAAAAAAATAGTCTAATGTCAAAGTGAAAACAGATCTCTGAAAATTGATCTAAATTAATTACAGCTATGAAACACTAAATAATTGATCATGTCAGTATTTACCATTCAGGTCAGTATTTAGTAGATACATCTACTCTGTGTGCACTGGTCTCTCTTTATGTGCGCTACCATTGTTCCCTAAGTCTTCTTTGTAAAACAGCTCAAGCTCTGTCAGACTGCATGGTGATTATGAGTGAACAGCCTTTGTCAAGTCCAGGCACAAATTCTCAGTTGGGTTGAGATCTCCAGGACTGTTTCAAAGCCATTTCTGTTCAGCTCTGGCTTCAAGCTTGCTGTTGTTTTGCTGGAGAACAAATCTTGTCTCAAGGTTCTAGTAGATGACATCAGGTTCTCTTCCAGGATTTCTCTGTATTTTGCTGCATTCATTTTACCCTCACTAGCCTCCCAGGGTCTGCCACAGAGAAGCATCCCCAAAGTATGAGGCTCAAACCACCATGCTTCATGGTGGAGATGATGTGTTTTTGATAATGTGCAATGTTCAGACATTTTAGTCTGAGCGCCGAAAAAACTCCCATGTGCCTTCAGTGAAACTGTAGCCATGATACCGTGTGCATTTTTCCTCTCTGCCACTCTCCCATAAAGTTGTGACTGGCGAAGCACCCAGCCAACAGTGGTCATGAGTACAGTCTCTGCACTCTCAGTCACTGTGGCTTGTGACTCCTTCAGAGTCTCTTGGTGACCTTCTTCACTTGTCTTCTTCTTACAGGATCACACAGTTTATTTATTTTTATTTTTTTAGACAGCCTGTTCTATCAGATTTACAGCAGTGGCAGACTCTTTGTATTTCTTACTGTTTAATTTAATATTTAACATTTTCTTGTCTCCTTCCCCTTACTTGTCCTTTTCAATCACCTTTTCAGAGAGTTCCCTGGAATGTTCTTGTTGTCTTCATTGTGTAGGTTAGCCCGCCATACTGACTCACCACACGTAGTTAGAGACCCCAATCAACAGAAACCCCAGACGGGTGATCTCCATTGAATTAATTGGGCGCTTTTTAAAGCCAATTGGCCTGACCAGTGATTATCTAAGGGTGTCATAATAAAGGGGGTGACTACTCCTGTAATCAATTATTTTGTGCTTTATATTTGTAAATCATTTACACTAATTTTCAGAGATCTGTTTTCACTGTGACTTTAAAGAATGTTTTTCTGTTGATTAGAAATGTGATTCCTACCCTCACCTATAGTCATGAGCTATGGGTAGTGACCGAAAGAACGAGATCGCGAATACAAGCGGCTGAAATGAGTTTCCTCCACAGGGTGTCTGGGCTCTCCCTTAAAGATAGGGTGAGAAGCTCAGTCATCTGGGAGGGGATCAGAGTAGAGCCGCTGCTCCTCCGCATCGAGAGGAGTCAGATGAGGTGGCTCGGGCATCTGATCAGGATGCCTCCTGGACGCCTCCCTGGTGAGGTGTTCCGGGCACGTCCAACCAGGAGGAGGCCCCGGGGAAGACCCAGGACACGCTGGAGGGACTATGTCTTCTGGCTGGCCTGGAAACGCCTCGGGATTCTCCCGGAAGAGCTAGAAGAAGTGGCAGGGGAGAGGGAAGTCTGGGCATCTCTGCTCAAGCTGCTGCCCCCGCGACCCGACCTCGGATAAGCGGAAGAGGATGGATGGATGGATAGAAATGTGATGCACTGTGATTCAATGTTGTATAACAATACAATGTGAAAAGTTCCAAGGGGGTGAATTCTTTTGATAGGCACTTCTGCAGAAGACAGGGTGCCAGTCCATCTCTGGGCCTACTCATGCATACCCTGAACCAATCTGGAGTCCACCATTACCCTAACCTTTGAGACGGATGCCAGAATAGTTAAAGGAAACCCCTTGCAGACTTTGGGAGAATATTCAGATAGACAATACCTGGTGGGTACAGAATTCAAGCCCAGAATGCTCGACCCATTAATTGACCACTGCACTACTGTGTCACGACATACACAGTGTATATAATAATGATTATTGAGTACAACAAGTTGTGGTGGATGGCTGGGGCTACTTCCCACCCGGGACACCTGGAGGATGGAAGGACCGGATGGAAGGACAATACCAGGGGACACGAGATGGCAGCCGCCATGGTTTGCTTTGGGGCCACGGAACTTGGAAGCTTGGAAGCTCAACCCTGTGGGGGTCCATGGCCACCGCCAGGGGGCACCTGGATAGTTCCAGAGACATGGACTGCAGCACTTGAAGTACTGCAGGAAGGTCATCAAGGAACACCTGGAGCATATCCAGGTGAATTATAAAAGAGGCCGCCTCATGCCATTCGGGGAGCCGGAGTCGGGAGGCAGAGGACGGAGTTTGCAAGGGGAGGAGTGAGGGCGGCAGAGAAGAAGGAAAGAAAAGGAGAAGACTGTGAGTAATAGTGCTGGTGGGTTGTGCACTGTGTGTGCTGTGAAAGGACTGCGTATTGAAGAATAACATAAAAGCGTGTGTTTGGACTTCTGTGTGTCCTGGTGTCTGCCTGAAGTCGGGCTGATCTTCCACAAAGTATAAACAGATTATTTGTCTTGTTTTTGTTGTGGCTTTGAGGTGCTACTGTCAGTAGCATTACTTTTTTTCCACCACTGACTCGACCCATTTGTGGAGCTGACGCTCCCCGCTGGACAATCTCTGAGACACTGGGCCTTGCAATGGATACCAACATGACAAGTATTCAGTGTAAACATTTTTATTTTAATGTTTCAGAAAAACACATTTCTAAAATTCAAGTTTTGCAGTTGTTTATAAATTACAATATTATAATTTTTTAAAAATATAACATCTCAAATAATAAATACTATAGAAAAATGTAGCTTTGATACACTATAATTAAATAATAGATGAGCTTTAAATTAGCCGAAAAATGACTTCTGGATGCAGCGGCGGGCCAGGGCCAGAAATTCATGTACCCCAACTTTACTGTCAGAATTGATGGTGCAGCTCTAGAAGAGAAATAAAAAAAAAAATCACATTTTAGCCTAATAAACAAGACGACTCTGTTGTTGTTTAAAATAATCAACCATAGAAAATAATCCAATATAATGCAAGGATAATTGAAGGCTCATGTAGATATCCTGCATGTTGCTGAGTGCACTGGGGTGCCGTGTAATAAATATAATAAAAGAAGCTTTTGAAAAGCACATCAAACTCTTTACTGGACAATCCTGAATAGCGTGGCCAGTTGCACTTTACTGAACGTCGACTGAAAATGGCCACATTTAGCTTCCCTCACTGTCAAAGACAACAACTGAATGATTCCTGCTAGTTCTGTTTAGGCTGAGGTTCATCTTGTGCATTTGCTTGAAATTCAGCTGAGCCTGTAATCCTCATCTCTAAGGGGGTCTTCCAAACGTCTGACTGCTGTGTTAACAAACCTGAAGATCAGAATTCAGAAATCTGGAGTCTGCATCATTCAGGACCACCCCTGGATGGGATGCCACAACATAGCAGAACACTCTTCTATTGTCTGTGCAGAATCACCAATTAACCTAACATGGCAGTCTTCTCATTATAGTAGGAAAACCCATGAAGGCACAGAGAATGTGCAAAACCCACACAGAGAGCCAGGATTCAGGTTCTGAAACCGAGAGGCCACAGCGCTACCCACTACACCATCCTGCCACCCCCAAGAACTGTAGTGTATATTGCATCTGTCATGTATGCTGGGTTTTTGTCTCATGCCCAGTTGTTGTCTGTGTGGCGTTTGCATGTTTTCCCCTGGGCCTGGATTCATTTTACTCCAGGTAATCTTTCACACCCCAAGGTAGCGATGTGTTGCAGGTAAGATGCTACCTGAAACATCTGATGACACTCCGGTTACTCCATTCCGTAGATGTGCCTCTTAGTGTATTTGGTGAGTCTAAACTGAATGCCACATGCCAGGCTGGTTTCTGTCTTATGCTTGACGCTGCTGGTATAGACTGATTATTGGAGGAGTCCTCTAAGTATTCATTAATCAGCCATTAGTTAGAGACCCTCAAGCATTAGGAGCAATCTGGAAACCAACTCTGATTCATGGGCACACTGACATGGGCTGCCAATAGCTTTGACATGCATCTCTTTGGGATGTTATCTGGAGAGACACCCACACCGACATAAGGAGAACATGCAAACTGCACCCAGATGATGGCCAAGCTGGGATTTGAACCAAGGAGCTGTGAGGCAGCTGGGCTCATCACTGTTCCTTCTTATTCATGCAGATATGTAGATTAAAATCATAATTCCCTCTTCGTGTTTTTTAATCCATATATCCACAATGTGTTGTTCATGTGTTTAGAGATACACACCTGGTTGTCCCTCAAGAGCCTAAGCAGTGTGTTCATTTCAGGTCCACAATCGTGCAAGGATTCCAGAGCCTTCTGTACTTGACAAAAGCTTTTAAACATCTGCAAGAGAACAGAGCATTAGATTTAAGATTTGTTTTTTATATTAGGCCTTCACAGATTTAGTTGCACAGTTTTAATACACGGAGGGCTGGGGTCATACACTGAAGGTGTGCAAACATTGGCATATTCACAAAATCAGACAGAGTCTCGACTCCGATATTAGACAGTGTGGCACCAGCACACTGGCTACCTTCGGTTTCTTGCTAACACTATGCCCACTTAATTCACCGGCTGAATGACTTGATTTACTAGGAAACAGTTTTTCACTTGTGTTATGTACATGGCATCAAGATTCTCCCATTCTCTTTGAGAAATTACCATGGACAACTCCCCGCCATCAGGTTCACCACGTTCCTTTGTGACAATGAACAGTAGAGACTGCAACATCTTACACGAGTAATAAAGCAGCTCAAAAAAGCTGGTGCTAAAACGCTGAGGTCTTTCCTAACCCCTTTCATGGGCCTTGGCTTGGCTTGGTGGGGCGCTTTGACAGAACATTCCTTAACTTGTTTAACCAATTCAGGAGCACAGGAGCCTGGAGCCTGTCCTGGCAGCAACTGAACACGACGTAGGAAGCAGTCTTAGACAGGGCCTACTCACACAAACACACACAGGGTCAATTTGGAGTTGCCAATTAACCCTAACCTGCATGTTTTTGCGGATATGGGTGGAAACCTTGGACTAACGGAAGGAAAACTCACTCAGACACAGGGAGAAACATCCAAATGTGGTTATTCCAGTATGGCGCTGGAGCCTGTTCTGGAAGTTTCAGGGCTTGCCAGGACAAAATTCTAGTGCATCCAAGAGCACAATCACTCATTTCGTGTGAATTTAGAGTCTCCGGTCCGCCTGATGTTTGACATGAGAGGAAAAACCAGAGTGCATAGAGAAAGGCCATGCAAACCAAGGTAGACATTTTAGGTGCCTGGGTTGAGATGTTAATCCCCCAAATTGGAGTTGTGAGACAGCAGCAGTCACTCCTTTGCTATTCATTAAGTATATTAGATCAGCTGACTGACAAGATTACTGAAATTATTAAGGAAGATAAATTTACCTCGCAGTTTGAGAAAGCTTGAGGAACAGTTCTTTCGGCACATTTCTACAAAGAAAAGACAGACGTCAGTTATACTGAGCCCTCTCAGTGGTGTGGATTTACAATAATAAAGTAGGGCAGCAGCAGGTGGATATGACAAGTACATAGTAATATACCTTTAAAGTGTACAAACACACACAGCATAAAGCGTAATCAAAAAGTACAAAAATGAAGTCTTACCTTGGATTCGATCACAATTTTAATATTTTCTATGATTTCTTTTTCTAGGTTTTTAATTGGGGTTCCAGTGGCAAATTCACGCAGCAGCATCATAAGGAAGGAGCACACGAGTAGCTTGAACATGGTTACTGGAGTCTTCTCCTCGAGGTGAGCAGCACGTCTTGTCTGAAGGTCAGTGATGATCTAGACTGGTTACCTCTTGGATATATATAGGGGCCGATGTCCTAGCTAAGGAAACTACAAGGAAATTCACAAAATCCTACACATCATTTTGGGCAATTGAAAAACTCCATCACTTAATCACAAACCACATTTCTAAAATCTCGGAACCCCACTAGCTGTGTCAAACGTAACATAGGAAGGAAACTTGGGTGAATAACCAAATTTGATGGTGGCACCGATGAGAGATTTTGTCGCTTTTCTTTGTTGGTGCTTCACTCTTCCCTAGTAATTTTGACCTGTGCAGTTTAAAGGATGGTTTGTGGTCTCTTATCTCAAAGATAAAAAATGCTGATGTCAAGAACTGATTATCACCCAAATAATTCTTACTCTGTTCCCAAATATGCGTATAAGTTACCCATTACAAGCATAGAAAGAAATTAACATATTGATTAAAAAAATAAAGATTTATTATGAAGTTATTGCTAGTACAGAATATGGTGACATAGCAAAGATATACAACAGTCAGCTCTGAAACTCTCTCATGTCTAACACACACAGAAAATAAAATGACGTGTCATTAGGCAACTTTAACTATCATTATGCTTTAATTCTCTGTGAAGCATCTCATCTGTTCATTTATTGTTTAAATCAAGAAATTGCACAGCTTATGGAGAAATAGCCTCCTTATTCGGTTGGTGACTTGTCTTTTCAGTTCTTGTTATAATTGATTTGGATTTTAATTCGAACTTGGCCTGAACTTCATGAAGGTACTTTACATTAACTAACAAATATGTACTGCAAACTTAATGTGCATTTTTTTTCCCCCTTTAATTTTTTTACTTGCTAAATCCAATTCAGGGTCTCAGTGCTCACAGGGAGGCTACCCCAAAAGCACTGGGGATATGGCAGGACCCAATCACACTCACACCAGTCTCCAATCAATCTCACTGTGATATTTTATCCAAGGTGACTTCCAACATTTGAGATACAATGGTTTGCATTTCTTTGATTATATCAACTGGATCACAGGCAGGTCACACATTGTCAGTAGCAGGATCTGAACCCACAACAACGACATTTATTTATCTAGCACGTTTTCATACAAATAATGTAGCTCAAAGTGCTTTACAAAATGAAATAAAAAAAAGTTAATATAAAACATGAATAAGATTAAGTATATAACAAAGAAAAAGGTACGGTTGAATGGCCAGAGGGACAGAAAAAACAAAAAAACAACAATTAAAAAAACTACAGTTAGGCTGGAAAAAAAACAAAATCTGCAGGGGTTCCAAGGCCCCACTGGACATTCTACCTAACGTAGACGGTCTAAATCAGTCCTTATTGTTTTCAGGCTTCACATGGAAGAAATTGAAGATGATGATGGTCATGTAGACATTTGGGACAACCGCCAGTCAATCCATAAACACAAGGGGCAGCATGGTACCACCACCACAGAAGAACCAGAAAAGACAGCAGAGAATAGTGCAGATTAGTAGGGAATTGCAGAAACTAGAGGAAAACGATAATTCAGTGCCCGTATGGACTAACAGGAATACAACTAAAATGTTGCTATGAAAAAGCCATTTTAAAATAATGGGCTTTTAGCAGTTTTTTAAAATTGTGCTACAGTATTAGTCTGGTGAATTTCTATTGGTACAGTATTCCAGATTTTAGGTGTATAACAGCAAAAAAGCCGCCTCACTGCTTCTTTTCAGGTTGGCTCTTGGAATTATACAGTAAGCAGACCTTCATTTGAAGATCTAAGGTTATGACTTGGAGTGTAAGGAGACAAACATTCCAAAATATGGGACAAGGGAGATTATTTAAGGCTTTGTAAACCATTTTTATAGTATGTGCTCAGACCTCTGGGATTGAAGTCCAAAGCTTAGTCACTACACCATACCCTCATGATAGGAGAAGGAAAGAAATGGGCAGAAGGAGTGACGAAGCTGGGAAAGTAATCTGGGTCATTGAAGATAAAAAGAAAACAGTGCTAATCACTGTGCCACCCTGCGGGAGTCGGTCTGTAGACACATATGCATAGCCATCCATCCTTTTTCCAACCTGATAGTCTTGTACTTATACTTACGTACTTATTGCACTGCATTTTGCAATGTATCAGGTTATAATTAACTGGTATTCCTTACAGAGCTGGTTCAAGTGTACTGAACTACATTAAGTGAGCTTGATAATGGATGGGTGGATATTATATTATATTATATTATATTATATTATATTATATTATATTATATTATATTATATTATATTATATTATACACCAGTCAGCCACAATATTAAAACCACTGACAGGTGATGTGAAAAGCATTGATTATCTCGCTACAATGGCACCTGTCAAGGATGGGATATATTAGGCAGCAAGTGAACAGTCACTGCTTAAAGGTGTTGGAAGCCTTAAAATTGGCAAGAATAATAATCTGAGCAACTTTCACAAGGGCCAAATTGTGATGGCTAAATGACTGTGCCAGACTATGCCCAGAACAGCAGGTGATGAGAGATGTTCCTGGTATGCAGTGGTTAGTACCTACCAAAAGTGGTCCAGGGAAGGACAACTGGTGAACTGGCAACAGGGTCACGGGCAACCAAGGCTCACTGATGCACTTGGTGAGTGAAGGCTTACCCGTCTCGTATGATCCCACAGAAGATCTAGAGCAGCACAAACTGCTTAAAGACTTAAAGCTGGCCATGAGAGAAAGGTCTCAGAACACACAGTGCTTCACAGCTTGTTGCATATGGGGCTGTGTAGCCGCAGACCAGTCAGAGTACCCATACTGACCCCTGTCGACCACCAAAAGCTCCTGCAACGGCCATGTGAGTGAGTGTCAGAACTGGATCATGGAGCAATGGAAGAAGTTGGCCTGATCTGAGGAATCTTGGTTCCAGGCATTCATGTAGATGAAGTTTTGACAAATACCACCTACCTAAAGACTGTTGCAGACCACGTACTCCCTTTCAAGGCAATGGTATTCCCTGTTTCCAGTGGCCTGTTTCAATAGGATAATGTGTCCTACCACACTGAAAAAAATATTCAGGAATTCAGGAAGGGGCAGCACGGTGGCGCAGTGGTAGCGCTGCTGCCTCGTAGTTAGGAGACCTGGGTTCGCTTCCCGGGTCCTCCCTACGTGGAGTTTGCATGTTCTCCCCGTATCTGCGTGAGTTTCCTCCGGGCGCTCTGGTTTCCTCCCACAGTCCAAAGTCATGCAGGTTAGGTGGATTGGCAATTTCTAAATTGGCCTTAGTGTGTGCTTGGTGTGTGGGTGTGTTTGTGTGTGTGTCCTGCGGTGGGTTGGCACCCTGCCCAGGATTGTTTCCTGCCTTGTGCCCTGTGTTGGCTGGGATTGGCTCCAGCAGACCCCCGTGACCCTGTGTTCGGATTCAGCGGGTTAGAAAATGGATGGATGGATAGATGGAATTGTTTTAGGAGCATGAAAATGAGTTCAAGGTATTGATGTGGCCTCCAAATTCCAAGGACTCAGTCCAATTGTGCATCTGTGGGATGTGCTAGAAAAACAAGTCCACCTCGCAACTTATAGGACTTTAAGGACCTGCTGCTTATGATTTGGTGCCAAATATGACAAGACACCTTCTGAGGTCTTGTGGAGACAATGCCTCAATAGGTCAGAGCTGTTTTGGTGGCACGAGGGAGGTCTACACAATATTAAGCAGGTTGTTTTAATGTCGTGGCTGATCCATGTATTATATTATACTATAATCTTCATGGATTTCTTGTTTTATCATTTATCACTACCTTTGAAGAGTTTGCATTTGTCCCCAAAGTTTTTGTCAGCTATTCCAGTTCCTGCTCTCTGTGCTGCCAGTATAAGTTTCGGCCCCCCATGACACTGGACTCTATTATTTTAATAATGTTATGATATTGTATAAATATAAGTAACACAAAGATTAGAGGTACTGCCTCAGAGCTCGAGACACGCAGGTTCGTTCTACATGTTCTCCCCATGGGCCACTTAGTTTTCTCCCACTGTGTACTTCTCTTTCCTCCCATGTCACAGAATTGCTCTTACGTTATAATGATTGATCATTTTAAAATTGGTCCAGTGGATGTGAGTGTAGCCTGTCACTCACGTCCATTTCTTTCCTGTCCAGGGCTGCTCCTACCTCGTACACACTACCACATTAAATGGTTCTGCCTCATTATGGCCCAGGTTATGGAACTGATTTGGAGAGAATCCCCCCCAATCATTAAACCAAAAATAACAGAGAACTTTCAAATCATTTCTGCATATTTTAGTTTTACCATTTTGTAAATTACAATGAAGACTAAAAACAGCCAGAGATTCTGTTGTACCATTGGCTATATGTGCTAATGTGAAGCCAAGGGGTATTTATTACTCAATTTTTCAAACCTGCTTTTTTCACTGAAAGTTGGTGTTAAGCAGGAGCCCACAGCAGACAGAACACAACTATGTCAGCCAGGCCATCTTAGAGTCTCCTATCAACTTTACTTTCGATAAGTGCAGGAAGCGAAGCTATGGAGAAGGGACAAATGTGAAGTTCAACACAGACAGTGACCAATTGACGTATTTATCAAACATCTCAGAATTACTAAAAGTCTGACTAGGATAAGAATTTGTCCTAACCCAGAGTAGAACATGAGAAATAGTGATGAAGTGCCCTACACTCAACCCCAGCAAAGAGTAGAGGGCCGTGTTTGAGAATGAATGACATCTCAATTTTATGGCACCCTGAGCTGCAAATTGCCACTCATGATAACGTTTTATCATTTCTTCATATGTAGTTTATCTTCACCACAAAGATAATAATAATCATAATAATAATAATAGCAATAATATTCAAAATAGAAGAAAAAGAAGGAAAACTTAATAAGGTAGTATATTGCACAAAGCTGTGCATAATCGTTGCCACTTCACAACAACATGGTGTAACAAGTACAAAAATGGCAACCCTGACACACACGCACTGGATGGGAGTTTAGTCCTATAAGGCGTGTGTTTATTTAACAATGAATGATCCTTAGATGTACTCTTTAATCAGCTTCCACTGTTATGTCATCGGGAAATGCCTCGTAAAGTAACAGTTACTGAGACTCGCCACGGCTATTCCTACTCTGTTTCTGAACTCACATTCACTCTTCAAGTATTCTCAATCATCTTCTAGAGTCGAGTGCCATGCCTCTCTCTGTGCTCCCCTCTGATCTTCTGCAAGGCTGTATTTAGCCAGTGCCCCGGGAGCTTCCACCTGTCTTCTCGAGTCTTTCTGGACTTGTGAAGTGTAACGCCAATGTTCTTGGGGTTATTTGATTGCAGAGCTCAGCGTACCTGGGTGACATTTCACAGTCTATCACACATTCTGCCCTGTTTCTCTTCAAGGTAATATGCTAGTTATTACGATACAGTTTGCATCCATGATCACCTGTGATGCTACTTGTGATTCACATATGGTGCTCATTCACGCTTGGGGCAATGATCTATTTACAGGCCGATTTTCACAAACTCAGCTTGCTTTAACATTACCTCACATGAAGAGGTGGGAAAACATATGAATCTGCATATTAATTCATATGTTATAATGGCCAGTTTGGTGCAAAAATGACAGAAGTTGTTGACTATGATGCAACAAAATTGCTAAGGCATAGTTGCATTTTACATGTAATGTTACAACACTCTGTGGTAGGCTAGCGCAATGCCCGGGGTTTGTTTCCTGCCCTTCGCCCTGTGTTGGCTGGGATTGGCTCCAGCAGACCCCCGTGACCCTGTAGTTAGGATATAGCGGGTTGGATAATGGATGGATGGATGTTACGACACTTTCATTATATTAGGTAGCCCATGGCCTCTTACAAGACGTAGTGGTCATGTAATTTTCAATATTTATTACGAATATTGTTCCATCTCTGTCAAATCGATATCTTTTTACAAATTCATTGTTGCCCAGCATTTCCAAAACATTCATCCTTTCCCAAAATGCATGTGCTGATCTTTGCCTGAACACCATCATCTGGCAGCTCCTAGTATATTACGACAGCTCATGAGTTCTCCTAAATCCCGGTGAAGTTAGAAATAGTTCCATAAATTTGGAAAACTGATAAAATGCTTTTACTGCTAATCCTATAGTACTAGGGGGTTGTACCGTGTTAGCCAGTATGAATGTAGTGAGAAGTCAAGCAAAATGAGAACTTTTATTGGCTAACTACAAAGATTACAATATGCAAGCTTTCGAGGCAACTCAGGCCCCTTCTTCAGGTAAAGTGAAGCTGGAAAGTTTGCATATTGTAATCTTTTTAGTTAGCCAATAAAAGGAGTAATTTTGCTTGACTTCTAACTACTACTCCTAAGAACAGGACCAAATTAGCATGACTCTGAGATTTTTGAGGCTGTTAGGACAATTTACCTACTCTGAGATGTTTGAGAAATGCGGGCCTGGTCAAGAACTGAACCTGCTGTAGCAATGCGATATGTACACTGCAAAGACAGGAGAATAATATGTGTGATCAGAATAAGAACAAAGTATGCCAGTGCCCATCAATCCACATGACCATGACTTTAGTAGTGTTTTCATCTATCCATTTCTTTTCTCTGCTTATCTTATTCAAACACATTTATGAGTACATTCTATCCTGGCAGCACTGGGCACAAGGCAGGAAACAGCTCTGATTGGGGTAGCAGTCCCTCACAGGGCCTCCATTTATTTATTTATTTATAATTTAATTGGATTTAGTTTCAAATGCGTGCATTACAATAAGAGTTGTAATACAACAAACATATCGCTATATAAAAAGACAAAATTTCAGTCCACTCATAATATGAATCCATTTAATCATAGAAAATGTTAAGATTCATACAAATCCTTACACTCGCCTCTGTGTATTTTTGGATCCTGCTTTTCCCCAGTTAGACATCAAAGTCTAAGGTGGAGATACCAACAAGAACCCGTTTTATTGCTGTTTCTGTAGCATAACAGCAGAAACAGCACCCCATTGAGAGGGGACCCTTCTTTATGAATCTGAATGCCTGGAGGATGAGAGTGAACGACTTGAACAAGATGATTATATTCCACACAAAAACATCTGAGATGAATCCTGCGCATTTTCTAGTCAAGAACCATCTCTAATGAAGATCTGCTGGAATGATACCATCTAGTGAATCTGGCCACCATTGCAATGAAAACACAGTGTTGATGGATTGTTCATGTCATCAGAAGCGAAGGAAGTTCTATCATCAGACTACCATGTATTGAACCCCTGAAGAGAAATGCAAACAAGGCCAGCCTAGGAACTCATGGTGGCATACTGTCAAGGCAGAGCTGATGTCTATGAACCGCAGCTGGGGCACCATTGAGGACTGACCCAAGACAGACAACGATGGAAGACCTTTGTTGCTACTCTTATATGCCAGGAGAAGGCATAACAGACAATAGTAAGTTAAGGGGATGCTGGGCCACCGTGTGAGTTAATTGGACCACTTCTTTTATATTTGGACCCACATATTGAATTATGAAATTGTGGAGAACCTATTACAGGTGTATCGGGTATAAGAAAGGAGTAGGGACCATCCTAGGACAAAGTCTTTCTCACACATACTGATTCTGTCCAGTTCATATATGTTAGGCAATCTATCCTGGGTTGGGGATAAAATAATTAAGTACCAGAATAATAAAAGAAATATGGACACTAGCAGAATCCACACAGACAAGAATCAGGCCAGGATATGAACCCTGATCCTTGGACATATGAGGCCCAATACTGCTGTGCTGCTCCATCAGGCTTTCCAGTAGCCCAAAGCCTATAGAACTGACTAATGACGAAGATGCTTACCCTCCAGGAATCCTGGACTTCTAAAGTGATATGCTCAAAGTGACATAGTGGTGTGCCCAGAGTTACTGTTAATATCTTAGGTTTCTTACAACCAAAAAAGTGACATTAAACCTTTGACTATGACTGGAATGTTTATTAAATGTACCAAAAAGGAATGATCCATCGGTCAAGCTGCTATAAAGGAGACAACATGTCCACGGCTTTAGAAAGGATGACAGAACTTTGAAATTTAGAGCTCCAAACATCACAAAATGTTAGCTGAACACTTCTGGTAATTGTAAGCTTCCTCTCTCAAATCATACATTCGTCATTTCATCAATTAAAACAGAATTAAATAAAACAAATTATTTCATTGCTTGAATCATTTCTTTACAGATATGGAATATTTTAAATCTCAACTTGTAAGGGAAATCATTCACCATGAGTCTGCATAATGTTTCCTTATCTGCCAAATCCGCACAGTAGAAAAACTGACAGCAAGACAGAGGAACTGTGTTTGGTTTTCAGAAAAGCCAAAGCAGGAAATTCTTCTTAAGAAATACACAACCTGATGTGCATATCTGATGTCAGTACTCCAGATTTGGTCAAAAATTCTGAAAATGGTAATACATGTGAACTGTACCTCACTGTGATTCATTAAGGGCAGCATCTCATTTCTGTTCTTAGACATAAAGCAACTCACCCAAAATATCTGTCTTGACTTTTAATTCACAAAAAAATGATAAAGCCATGCTTCAAACACACAGGGCGTAATGGGAAGGGGGAAAAGAAAGTGTTTTGATATTGTAATTTTATTGACGTGTACATACGGGACGTGACGTCCTAACCCGTTTGTAGAATTAGGTTTTGCTTTGTTCAGCACGATACATTGCTATTTCATATTTATAATGTCATATGTTGTGTGTGAAAATATTTAATTGTTATTATTATAATACAGTATTTTATTTTTTTATTAAAGGAGAAAATCAAAGTTGTAGCTTCTGCATGAAGTTCTGTAAGACAGCAAGTCTTCTTCTTGTGGTTAGTGATGACTTCTTTTTGTGAGACTACTGTAAATCAAAGGATATTTTAATATCATTTACACACTTGATTTGTCTCTATAAAAATAAAGGAAAGTCCACCTTTCAAGATTAATTAAACTAAAGTGGACTCAGAAAGTATTCAGACCCCTTCATTTTCTACACACTTTATTGTGTTGTAGATTCAGTTTTAAATGGATACAGCTGCCTCTTTTGCCCATCAATCTATACTCAACGACCCATAATGACAAAGTGAAAATGTGTTTTCAGAGAGGTCTGCAAATTTATAAAATGTCCATCCATCCATCCATCCATTATCCAACCCGCTATATCCTAACTACAGGGTCACGGGGGTCTGCTGGAGCCAATCCCAGCCAACACAGGGCACAAGGCAGGAAACAAACCCCGGGAAGGGCGCTAGCCCACCGCAGGGTTTATTAAAAGTCAGAATCTGAAATCTCTCATTTATAGACGTATGCAGGCCCTTAATGGAGTACTTTGTTGAAGACCCTTTGACAGCAATTCCTGCTTTGAATGTTCTTGGGAAGGTCTCTACAAGATTCACACAGCTGGATTTGGGAAGTTTATCCGAGTCGTCCTGGCATATCCCCTCAAGCTCTGTTACAATGGATGGGATGCTTCTGTAGACTACCATCTTCAGGTCTCTCCACAAATGTTACATGTCATGTAAGTCTGGGCTTGGCTGGGTGACCCAAGAGCAGTCAGAGACTTGTCTTGAAGCCACTCCAGGGTTTTCATGGCTGAATTATTCATGACATTGTCATTTTGAAATTTGAACCATCACTCCAGTCTGAGGCAGTTTGACCTCTGGAGCAGGATTTCTTCAAGGACCTCACTGTATTTGGCTGCATTTGTCCTTCCCTCAAGTCTGACCGGTCTCTCTGTCCCTGCTGCAAAAAAAGTATGCTCATAGCATAATGCTGCCACCACCATGTTTTACCGTGGGGATGGTGTTAGGCCGGTGATGCACAGTGCCTGATCTTCTCTAGACATAGTGTTTGGAGTTTTGCCCAAAGACTTACAGTAATTCTTGGCTTCGTGCTCTCAGAGTCCTTTATACTGCCATTTGCCTTTTACACAAGAAAGATCTAGCCACTCAATCATAAATACCTGGCTGATGGAGTGCTGCTGAGATACTGTACTTGTCCTACCAACTGGTTCACCCATCTTAGTAAATGACTTCTGAAGCTCTGGTTGAATGACAATTGAGTTCTTGGTCACCTCCCTGACCAAGGCCCTTTTTACCCGATTAATCACTTTGTCTGGGTGGGCAAGTCTAGAAAGTGTCCTGGTGTTTCCAAACTTATTTCATTTCACAAGTATTGAATCCACTGTTCTCCTGGGAACACTCAAAGTTTTATGAATGGATATATGTGCTTGCCCTGATCTATTTCACAATTCACAATTTCATCACGAAGGTCCACAGAGAGTTCCCTGGACTTCATGGCTTGGTATTTCTCCTGACATGCAGTGTCAATTGTGGGACCCTATATACACAGGTGAGTGTTTTTGTAAATGATGTCCAATCAATTCAGTTATTACAGGTGGACTCCAATCAAGTTCTAGAAGCATCTGAAAGATAATTAAAGTGAACAGGATGCACCTGACCACAATTTGGAGCGTCACAGAAATGCATCTGAATATCTACATGAAGGTGAGATTTCAGTATTTGAATTATTGAGAGTAGATTGATAGGCAAAAATGGAAAATGTATTTATTTCAAATTAAATCTACAACAAAATAAAGTGTGCGGATAGTGAAGGGGTCTGAATACTTTCTAATTCACAAGTGTGCAATGGTCTACTTTGATTTCCTGGTACTATTGTACAAAGTGTGAGTGCACGGCTTGTTGATATGTCCTAATGTTTTTTTTTGTTCTTTATTTCGCCTTATACAATTTCTTGTATTAAGAATTTGTTAGTTTTCGCATACCCCTTGGGGTCAGAGCGCAGGGTCAGCCATTGTACAGTGCCCCTGGCATTACAGGTTAAGGGCCTTGCTCAAGGGCCCAGCAGAGTAGGATCTCTTTTGGCAGTGACGGGGATTCGAACTGGCAACCTTCTGGATACCAGCACAGATCCTTAGCCTCAGAGCCACCACTCCGCCCTAATGTTATACCTCTAGGTTTTCGTTTTTTCTTAGTCCACCCATTTTCTCCATTAACTTTCCATCTAAGCAACTAATTATTTATTTTTGTCTATGTGTGTTGCCCAATGTTAGTATGATTAATTCCATGCAGTACAGCATCCGAGGTTACGGATTCATCCCTCAAAAAGTTTCAGTCTTGTGCTTTTAGTAGTTTATATCTTGAGGTTCATGACTAAAAGCATTCTGCATCTCACCTTGGTTTGTGGTTTTTAGAGTCTCTGTTCTGGTGACAACATGTCTTTTAGTTAACTATTCCTTAAACTCTTGTTCTGACTTTGCCTACAGTTCAGATTTTTTGTTTTTGGAAGCACCCTCTCTGAATTTTAGACGTGGACACTCATCCCAGTTTCTTAAATGTGTAAACACCTTCTGCTCCACTTAATGCCAATTCTCGCAGTTGCCCATAGTACCTTTTTGTCAGCTGGAAATTCAGAGAGGTTGGCAGGAATTGAAAGAATTGGTAGACTTTGCCTGTGCTATGGTCCAGCAGATCCTGTTTAGATACCGTGACTGGTATAACAGTTGAACTCAACTCAGAGTCAATCATCAACTTGATCTGCAAATAACTGGGACACAGGAGACAACTGGAGCGGCTGGAAAACATACACAGAGAAGGGGAGAATGTGTAAGCTGAAACATACAGGGAGTGAAATGAGCTGACTGTGAGACAGCAGCACTGATCACTGTGCCACCATGTCATTCTGCACTGTCATATAAAACAATATGTCCATTTATTGAATCCATTTAATTTAACTTTAGTGTTATGGGCAGCTGGAACGTATCGCTAGCAGCATAATTAACAAGACAAGAACCACCCAAGTATCGGAAATCTGACCATCCATATACATACACCCCTTCATTGAGCCAAAATGAGAGTTGCCAGTTAAGCTAACATCCATGTCTTTGGAATGTAGGAGGAAAACCAGAGTACCTCGATTAAACCCAATTCAAATCGGTGGGAATGTGTGGTGTCACATATAGGCAAGAGTTTGGATTTAGGAAGTAGCATGACAATGAGCTTCTTCATGTGCTTTGATTTATAAGTCACCAGGTTTCACATTTCAGGCTGTGTTTAAAACTTGTGTCAGTGACTTTGTTATGAGAATACTGAAATATTTCAAATGTGGGGTGATTGAATGCCACAGCATCCATTGTGTTTGTTGTGGATACCTTTGCTACCTCACAGTTCCAGGAGATAATCCCCACCTGGACTCTGACAATGTGGAGCTTGTATATGTGTGTGGGCTTTCTCTGGACACTCTGATGTCCTAACACATCCCAAAGACTTGCAGGTAACTGTTTGGCACATCAGAGTTTTGACATTTGAAGAAGTGAACCATCTTCAGAAGATTCAAAAAGTATTTCGACCCTCCACTTTCTTCACATTTTGTTAGGTTGCAGCCTTGCTCTAAAACCATTTTCAATTCATTTGTTTCTTTCATCAAGCAACTCTCAAGAACCTGGAATGACAAAGAGAAAACAGGATTTTAGAAATATTTGCAAATTTATTTAAAATAAAAAAGTGAAATATCACCATGACACTTGAAATTTGACTCGGATCTATTCCATTCTATTGATCATCCATGAGATGTTTCTAAACCTTTGGAGCGCACCTGTGGTCAGTTCAATAGATTGGACACAATTTGGAGAGGCACACACCTGTCTTCAGAAGGACCCACAGTTGACAGTGTGTATCAGAAAACCAAAAACCGAAACAATGACATTGAAAAGATTGCCGGCAAAGCTTCAAGACAGGATTGTGCACAAAAAAGGTTTCAGCAGCATTGAAGGTTCCCAAGAGCACAGTGTCCTCCATAATTCTTAAATGGAAGTAATTTATAATAACAAGCCAAAACAGGCAATTGGAAGAGAAGGGCCATGACAAGATACAGTCATATGAAAAAGTTTGGGAGCCCCTCTTAATTCTTTGGATTTTTGTTTATCATTTGCTGAGCTTTCAAAGTAGCAACTTCCTTTTAATACAGTATATGACATGCCTTATGGAAACAGTAGTATTTCAGTAGTGACATTAAGTTTATTGAATTAACAGAAAATATGCAATATTCATCATAACAAAATTAGACAGGTGCATAAATGTGGGCACCTCAACAGAGATATGACATCAATACTTAGTTGAGCCTAACAGCCTCGAGACGCCTCCTATAGCCCTTGATGAGTGTCTGGATTCTGGATGGAGGTATTTTTGACTATTCTTCCATACAAAATCTCTCCAGTTCAGTTAAATTTTATGTCTGCCGAGCATGGACAGCCTGCTTCAAATCATCCCATAGATTTTCAATGATATTCAAGTCAGGGGACTGTGATGGCCATTCCAGAACATTGTACTTCTCCCTCTGCATGAATGCCTTTGTATATTTCGAACTGTGTTTTGGGTCATTGTCTTGTTGGAATATCCAACCCCTGCGTAACTTCAACTTTGTGACTGATGCTTGAACATTATCCTGAAGAATTTGTTGATATTGGGTTGAATTCATCCGACCCTCGACTTTAACAAGGGCCCCAGTCCCTGAACTGGCCACACAGCCACACAGCATGATGGAACCTCCACCAAATTTGACAGTAGGTAGCAGGTGTTTTTCTTGGAATGTGGTGTTCCTCTTCTGCCATGCAAAGCGCTTTTTGTTATGACCAAATAACTCAATTATTGTCTCATCAGTGCAAAGCACTTTGTTCCAAAATGAATCTGGCTTGTCTAAATGAGCATTTGTATATAACAAGTGACTCTGTTTGTGGCGTGAGTGCAGAAAGGGCTTCTTTCTCATCACCCTGCCATACAGATGTTCTTTGTGCAAATTGTGCTGAATTGTAGAACGAGGTACAGATACACCATCTGCAGCAAGATGTTCTTGCAGGTCTTTGGAGGTGATCTGTGGGTTGTCTGTAACCATTCTCATAATCCTGCTCATATGCCGCTCCTGTATTTTTCTTGGCCTGCCAGACCTGCTGGGTTTAACAGCAACTGTGCCTGTGGCCTTCCATTTCCTGATTCCATTCCTTATAGTTGAAACTGACAGTTTAAACCTCTGAGATAGCTTTTTGTAGCCTTCCCCTAAACCATGATACTGAACAATCTTTGTTTTCAGATCTTTTGAGAGTTGCTTTGAGGATCCTATGCTGTCACTCTTCAGAGGAGAGTCAAAGGGAAGCACAACTTGCAATTGACCACCTTAAATACCTTTATACTTCATGATTGGACACACCTGTCTATGAAGTTCAAGGCTTAATGAGCTAATCCAACCAATTTGGTGTTGCAAGTAATCAGTATTGAGCAGTTACATGCATTCAAATCAGCAAAATTACAAGGGGACCCACATTTCTGCACAGCCAATTTTTCACATTTCATTTAATTTCATACAACTAAATACTGCTTCACTAAAAATCTTTCTTTGGAAAACACCCCAGTACTCAGATGTTCATAGGAAATAAAAGACATACCACTGTTATCTTTTTTGTTGAAAGTAAATTATTATGCAGGCTGAGAAGGGTTCCCAAACTGTTTCATATGACTGTAAGTGATCAAGAACCAGATGGTCACCCTGGTAATCAAGGTAACTTCTGTAAGGAAGGGAGAAACTTCCAAAATGACAACCATTATTGCAACACTGCACCAATCTGGGTTTTATAACAGAGTGGCCAGACAGAAGCCTCTCCTCAGTTAAAAACACTTGGAAGCCCATTTAGAGTTTGTGAAAAGACATCTAAAGGACTCTCGGACTATGGGAAACAAGATCCTCTGGTCTTAGGAAGTCAAGACTAGAATCATGTCTGGAGGAAACCAGGCACCGCTCATCACCTGTACAATACCATTTCAACGATGAAGTATGGTGGTGGCAACATCATGCTGTGGGGTTGTTTTTAAATGGTAGGGATTGAGAAAGTAGATGGGGTCAAAGGAAAGCTGAATGGATCCAAGTACGGAGAAATCTTTAATGAAGACCTGCTCCAGAGTAATCTGGATGACAGACTTGGCTGTAGTTTTACCTCCCAAGAGGACAATGACCCTAAGCACAAAATAAAGACAATGCCAAAGTGGCTAAGGGACAGCTCTGAGAATGTCCAAGAGCCCCCTAGCCAGAGCCAGGAAACTGAACCCAATCAAACACCTCTGAAGAAACCTGAAAATAACCGTCCACCGATGTCTCCATCCCACCTGACAGAGCTTGAGAGGATCTGCAGAGAAGAATGTCAGGCCAGGTGTGTGAAGCTTGGCACATTACATCTAAGAAGATTCCAGAGTGTAATCTCTGCCAAAGGGACTTCTATAAAGTAACGAGTAAAGGGTCTAAATAGTTGTCTCAGTGTGAGATTTCAATTTTTTATTTTTAATAAAATTGCAAAAATTTATAAAATCCTGTTTTTGCTTTGTCATTCTATTGTAAATGATTTTATCAGTGGGCTGCAGCATAACAAAATGGGAAAAAAGTGAAGGTGTCTGAATACTTCCTGAATCCACTGTATTGGTTTGGGCAGGTCTGAAAAATGTTTCAGCAGCACTCCATTATTGTTCATACAATTTACAGTATTAGCCTTTCATTTCACTCTACAATTTGTTACATTCTGATAAACTGAAATAAGAGCTCACCTTTTAGCCCTACATATGTAATAAAACATTTCTGCACTGGTTAGTTTGTTGTTCTCTTCTTTGTGTTAGGCCTGAGGAATATGCAGAATGATAAAGTTTGAACCTTTGAGTCCTTCATCCTGCCATTCAAGCAGTTCCCCATGTCCAGTATGTCTGTTTATAGTATTTAAAACTGACCAGACACTGTTTCAGATGACGCAGTCCATTATCAGCTCACGCATTCTGTTTCTTCTTCTGTTCCCACTTCTTTGTTGGGTCAATGTGTTTGGCTCAGTCCTGCACCCCTTTCCTGGTCAGACCCTTTTTCTTCAAATCTTTTATTTCATCCAGCCAGCCACCTCCATCTCAGGCTCCCCCACTCTTTCCTTACCTGTACCTCCATCACCATCATTCTTTTGCCCACAACTTCATTATCTTTCCTCAGGCATTCATTCACTTCTTAGCTGGGGTTAGGTTAGGCTTTAAATATGGTCGATGAGAACTCAACAGTGATAAAAAGCCATCAAATTAAAATTCAAATCAATATGGCAGACATTTTAGATGGGTTTGTCAGAAAAGTAAAACTGTAGGTGAAGCAAAGTGTAAAATGTTATTTATCCATCCATCCATTTTCCAACCCGCTGAATCCGAACACAGGGTCACGGGGGTCTGCTGGAGCCAATCCCAGCCAACACAGGGCACAAGGCAGGAATCAATCCTGGGCAGGGTGCCAACCCACCACAGGACACACACAAACACACCCACACACCAAGCACACACTAGGGCCAATTTAGAATTAAAATGTTATTTATAATTTTATTAATTTTTTTTTTTGTTATGAACTTCCCCAAAAGAGTTAATAGTATACCAACAATATAATCTGTTGTAGTACGGGCGTTAATTAGCGTCACACCTCACAACCTGCATGCACCACGTTTTTGGCTCTAACGCCAGAAGCACGGTGGACGCTGTAGGGGTAGGTTGTGGTTTCAGTTTCTTTCCTGATTTTTTATTTCATTTACTTTGTGTTAATAATTTATAATCAATTTAATTTATTATTTAATAGGCAGAGGGGAGAAGACGTTTATGTGATGCACTATTTCTTTCCTTTTGTTTTGAAAAGGTATGCTATATATATATATTTTCTTTTATTTTCATTTGTTAAGAATATATAATTATAAAATTAGGATTTTTTTTGTATAAAGCTATGTGTATTGTAAATAGTTCTCTTTGGAAAATTGGAGCAATTTTTTTGTAAATAGTTTTATATGTAATATGTTTGTATAAATAAAAACGCAAGAAGTGCGGTGGACGCTGTAGGGGCAGAGGGGAGAAGACGTTTATGTGACGCTCTGTCTATTTCTTTCCTTTTGTTTTGAAAAGATTTTCTGGAACAGGAAAATAAAAGCATGTGTTTTAACCCAACGTGCCTACGTGACAATCATTTACACAATGCAGGGAAAGGCGGATTACAGTCGGTTACATAGGCAATTGGTGTTAAACCCTGATGAATTATTAATACTCAAAGACTACTAAGACTCAAAGACGAGATACTTAATAAATATGGCCCCACCTCCAGACAAATACTGCAAGTTACATAGTTATTTTCATGAAATCCATAAAGCACATGTACTGTAGACCGGATTGTCAAATGGCAAAGGGTCCGTGTGTTGTTTCATGGCCAGGACAGAATGTCCATTGCTCTTCCAGAATGTGCGGTTGAGCTAATGGGCTTTTCTTGGAAAGCTAATCCTTTGGTAACAAGAACACACTTTCTTGGATCCCTTTATAGAAATGTCTGCTGCTCCTTGTTTCCATGCAGATGATAGATAGATAGATAGATAGATAGATAGATAGATAGATAGATAGATAGATAGATAGATAGATAGATAGATAGATAGATAGATAGATAGATACTTTATTAATCCCAAGGGGAAATTCACAATGCAATTACTGTACAATCTGCCCAAGATGAAGAGGGAGATAGGTGACCAAGAAAAGACATACTAAACCAGAAACCCTACACTAGAGTCTTCTTGGAAGCACCTTTAACCTTCCTCTTCTCTAGGAAGCAGAGAGTCGAAGATGACTGCCCACTGACATGAATGTGACTGGGAGGTGGAAGTCCCTTCTTAAATCAGGTTTGGAGTCAAAAATCAAAAAAGAGACAACCATAAGGACAATGTGACGGTAATTCTAGTGACTTTTCACCAAAGCCACCTCAGAAAACCAAAAATGAAGTCAAAGAAAGTGTTGCGAATGTTCCTTGCACTAATTATTGCTGTTACACCTATCACGCTATTAGAGATTGTTGTTTTGAAATTAAACCCAATACACGGGTGCCTGCAGCTGTGTGCCAGTGTCTATTATAAGTGGGTCATGATGATACACACTGTCACGTGACCCTGGCATTACATGGCAGGCAATGGACATATAATAATGAACATCCAAAAACAAAACACAAAACTGTCTTGATAGAATAACAATATAAAATTTCCAAAAGAGGAAGGGCACAGCACAGTGGAAGATGCTAAGGACACTGGAATAGAAAAGGTGGCTTCAGAAACAGCAGACGAATAGGTATGGCTAGTTTCTGTAACACTGTCACTTTACAAGATGTTTCATAAGAGTGGGTAGGTGATTAATCAGTCATTCATCCATTCATTTTCTAAACCCGCTTTACTTTTAAGCAGAGTTGGGGGGCAGCTGGCAGCAAGTATGGGGTGCAAGGCATGAAATTAAAATTGAGCATTTGTTGTTGAATCAAAGTATCTGTTATCTGGTTTTATTCTCCTTGGTTATGTGTGTGTGTCCGTCTTTGCATCTCAGTGTTCATTACAATATTTTTCATAATATTGCAAAGTGCCAACAATTATGTGCAGCTTAATGCAAACTCCTACTTTCTGCTTTGATTGCTATTTCTATTATTGTCATTATTACTATTATATTTGTGGTGACACCTCACTGCATGAGAAAACATCATTGTGACTTCCAAAAATATGACTTGGGGTGTGGGGACGTCAAGGCATCATTTACTCTCAGATGTTGCCTCCTACTTGCTGCTGGGAATGGGACTACGATGCTTCGTAAATGCTCCTTATATCCTACTCTGAGGCAGGACAAATTCTTTTCCTAGTGTGGTTTTTAGTGCAAGTTACTGGCCAAAGCACACCTTAATGTCACTTCTCCATCAAGGTCCATGCTTTTCTTTTACAAACATGCTCATCCATGGCTTTACTTTTTACATGTGAAAGTACATAAATGTTACCCTTTCAATCATAAGGACAATGTGAGGGTAATTCTAGTGACTTTTGTGTGCTAACAATACCTGACAATGGTTCATATTCTTCTGGCAATGCCTTCATTAAATTGTAAGAAATAGGTAGCAAGGAAAACCTGGAAGGTGGCAAGGTAAACCCAAGTGCTCTGTTCCATAGATCAATGAAGAGAGGTAATGCAAAATGAAGGATATCCCAAGATTATTTTGAGCTCTGATGTTCCAATAGTTTACAGGGAAGTCTCTTCTCTGTGCAGATACTCTGTCTGTAGTATAAATGTAGATTTAGTCTACTGTGCCTATATGACTGGAATCCCCATCTAGAGAGCTGACCCAAGGTTTTAACTGTAACAGATTTTTTGTAATGTGTGTGTCCCGTGGTGGGTTGGCGCCCTGCCCGGGATTGGTTCCTGCCTTGTGCCCTGTGTTGGCTAGGATTGGCTCCAGTAGACCCCCGTGACCCTGTGTTCGGATTCAGCGGGTTGGACAATGGATGGATAGATTACTGCAAAAGATCAGAGCTAATAAAGTTCTCCACAGCGCCAAAATCGATTCATGCTAATAAATCAGTGGTATACTTCAGATACGTAGACACCATAAAACTGTTGTTGTATTAAATTTATTTGACACATGGAGCTTTTTAGCACAACTCACACCAACTGGGTATTCTTTTCTTTTGTCTACAATGTCTGGCATGTCACAACAATATGACTGGAGTTACCACACTGGACACACAAGCTTAAACATTTCCTGTTGTCCACTTCATGGAAGTTCATGTAGAGATTAGAGCTGCTGGGACAGATTGGCATTTTCACCACACCAGTGGTCAACACAAGTAGCCTGAGCCCCCAGCTGACGTGGCAATTGAAGCTGTTCAGTTTGCATTTGCTCCAATAATGACCAAACCACCTCCGTGGCAGGATCCATGTATCTTTTGTGTTCTGCACAAGATCAAGTTGGAGATATGGAATACCTGAAACAGGAAAGGAATATCGATCAAGAAAACCCTAAGCTGGAGTCTGCTGGGAAGTGTCTTTCAGCTTCCTTGGATGCACGAAATAGGGAACTGAAGAAGACTGCACAGAGATAGGAACATGGATCTGTAACCATAGTATGATAGAAACACTAGGAAGAGAGTGTAGTCCTAATTCAGGCAGAAGTCAAATCTCTTATAGGAAAGTCATGATGACACACAACGAGAGTAGTAATCATAAACAATATGGCTGTGGCAATGCGAAAATCATCACAATATGGTGGGGACCATCCAAAAGCGGAATACAAAACAACAGCAATATTAAAATTTAAAAAGGGGAATAAACAAACCACAAATACACAAAAAGTAGAAAACAAGAATTGGAAATTTCAAAAATTTAGATTACATCAGGTGCATTAGCCAAAACACTGCCACAGCAGCCAAAGCTTTCTGCGTTTCCAGTCGACTCTCATCCACCCCTGCAGTCTTGTCATTATAGAACTTTTTAATCACCATTGCCAACCTCAGTGACAGAACTGGACACAAGTCCAAGCTGTGATTTTGGCACTGTTATCTACAAAGTGGGCTTATGAGTTTCTCACAGCGCTCCTTTCATCTATCTGCAATACCTCCAGCAGAGGTAAAACCTTTAGCAGAAAATAGCCTGCGATATCTCATCTATGTAACAATTAACACACTTCACACATTTATTTTTTACCCTGTAGTATCCATTCATAAGATTGATCATTTTGAAGTGAATTTTATTCTGTTTTATGTATTTGTTTATGAGATGTGGCTAAATGTATCAAGCAACTGTGATCATCACTTCAATTATATCATAGGATTCAACACCACAAATATGGCTGCAGTTCCATTATACTTTATCCGTCAGTGGATAAAACACCTTGTTCATGAACTCCAGCATAGTTAGTTTCAACTAAAAGTAGGATATGTGTCAGGTATTGTATTTGCTTTGATCTCCATTTTTGACTTTGACTTCTGATTCCTGATTTTTCCTTGTTTGTCTTTTTATGGCCTTGACTTGTTTCTGACTTTCATTCTTATCTCATGCAGCCATCTTCTGGTTATTTTCATCATCAGTGTGTCTACAGCCTACCCTTCCTGAAGAGTCCAATTTTTTGCCCAAACATCTTCAAGACTATCTGAAAATTGTTCTCCATGGACTCACCAAACCCCATCAACATGCCTATATAGAATCTGAAAGGTCCCTTACTAGCAATGGATGAAGGCCCACTTTCTTCAGCTAGACACATGGATGACTGCCCTAGGGTTTCTGCCATGACAGGCACAAACAGCCTTTTGCTGCTTCTTGCAAATGTCTTCACTACTGAGGTCTTGAACAAAGTCCATTTGTTCTGTACTCCCCTGACCATTCCCAATATGTAAAGGTTCTTCTGGTGGTGGAAGTTAAATTCATCTGACCAGAGGCAATAATAAGTCATTCCCAGCTGACCATCACTATCAGTATTGGTCTTCTAGCAGGTGCTCTATCAATCCAAGTCTGCCAAGCAGTGATCAACTGACTTCCTGTGTGTCCAGAACACAGGGTCTCAGATCAGACAACATAAGTTGTCAGTAAGTTGACCACTGACGTTTAGCCCAAGTTACTCTTAACAGTAACCTTGTGTTCAGATAAGAAGTTCGTTAAAGGCAATCCATGACTCACATAAAAATCCAGTAACATTTTACCACTCAGAATCAAATAAGGCAGGCGTTCCACCCATTGACACTACTCCGGGTGTTCTTTCTGAATGAAAATAGCAGAGACGAAACTTCAAAGTCAAAGGTCAGAAGAACTTGGGATAACTTATTGACAAAGGTACAGAAAATATGTCAGTGTAAGAAGGAACTGAGAAATCCAAAAAGTCTGCCTATAGTAGCTATTCAATACATCCACACAAAAACAGCTGACATTGTTCTCATTGTAGCTAGAATCTCAAGGAGGTGACTCTTTCAGGACAAACTCCGGCTGCACAGCATCCAGGGGCTTGTGAGTGCCTTCAAATCCACCAATGGACTTTTCCCCATAGGGGAAACTCCAGAAAGACCACTCTGAATTGAGAAGTTTGGTTTCAGAACTAATGTTGTCCATATTGCTGAGTCTGAATATATCCAGCCTATATTTTCAGATTTTCACACAAGTTGTGGTTTCTTCTCTGCCAGAGAAGTTATGTTCCATAGCTAAGGTCTTGTGTACCTGGGTTTGCGATTCTCTTTTTGGCTTGTGACTATCCTGCACCATCACTGTTCACGTGTGAGACTAGAGATCATCAAAGTGACGTGCCAATCCGATTAATGGAAGTCTGATCAACGGAAGTATGATCAATGGAAGTCCGATCAATGGAAGAAGCTGCAGGCACAAATTAAGGTCTGTGATCTTTGAGGTTTCTCCTTGGCTTTCAATTTGGACATGAAGCTAGGGATGAGTTCAAAACTGATTTTTACAAATCATTTCCATACGGGCAGTAGACGGATAAAGCAATAATGGAAAATGAAGTGATCACTGCGCGAGAAGTACCTTAGTGATTTTTTTTGAGTACCTCTCATTTTAATGTAAGAGCCATTGATACGGTGCACTTGATTATGGAGATTCTCTTGAATTATCTCTCTGACTATAGCAAAATGCTCATCTTCCACAATAAAAACACTGATAGCTACCTTTTGAGATTAGCTAGATATGAAACTAAGGTTTTGATAAAAATTTTAATATTTCAATCAGGATCCATGCGTTCAGATTTAAAGAATAAGTTTGGTATATTTTTTAAAGTATTTTTTTGGTACATTTATGGTATAAATTAATTTGCCATGGTTGCAAAATAAAAAAATACCACTTGTCTTCTTCTGGTTTAAAAGTGGGATTCACCAGACCCAAATGTGAAAACAAAAGCCTGAAAACTTACTGACTATGTCCACTTTGAAGTGGCAAAGGTTTCGATTTCAGAAGAATTGTCTTCTGTATTTCAGAGGTATTGTAGGTTTGTGAAAACAATAGGAAAAAGGAAGTCATCAATTTGATCACGCATTGCTGGCATTGTTTTTCCTGAGGTAAGGAACATTTCCTGTTCGCTTGCCTGTTAACTGCCACTGTTGTGGATCGAGTTTTCACATAAATTAGGAAGTAAAATAACAGAACCGTGTAAATGCCTGAAGCTGTCTAGCACCAACACTGACTGTCTGCTTCTCCATAGTTGGCCATTTCATTGATACAAATGACAGCTTATTTGCCTAAATCCTGAGAAAAGCGTACCTTAAATACCTGACTCATTCTCAAAAGAAAAACCACAGCTGCAGCATTCACAAAATGAGTTACAGGAAACCACACCGCTATTGGCATGATGTAGCGTTTATCTTTCTTTTATACTGGTTGTCCCTGGCCTTTAAAAGTAATTGACATTTCATTTTGGGGGTTTTACAGATCAAGGAATCTCATCATTTCATTGTTTTTTTTAATCTGACACACTTTAAATGGTGTTAAAAAGTAAACATGTTCTCCCCTTTGTATTATTTTGCTTTCATTATGGGCGCCAGTGATGCTTTGCACTGAGTGACATAATCAATGCAAGCGTCCTGTCTGTAAAAAGGGACAGTGAAACAGAGAAAGTAGAGAGTCAAGGCAAAGGCGAGGGTCAAAACCAAAAGTCAGAAAGGAAGAACGTCAGAGCCAAATCATAAACCAAATATCAGAATCAGAAGATAAAGCTTTGTTTCAATAACCGGTGTCTTCAGCAGAGGGCGCTTGCCTCCTGGGATAGGACATAGGACATACTTGAACCTGCATATATACCCTTCAGTAACCATGACGGAAATAGTTAGACGAGAGAAATAAGGTGCTTTAAGACAATCTACAAAAAGAGAAATCCACAAAAGGAGCAAATCAATCAGGAATCTTAAAATAAGCTTTTTATCCTTAAGCTTTCAGTTCCTACCAGGAATCATCATCAGAGGAAAATGATTAGACTTACAGGAAGCAGAAGTTGTTGGTCATAAAGTCTTATTTATTATTTGCATGTTCTTGTGTGTGCTTGGTGTGTGGGTGTGTTTGTGTGTGTCCTGCCGTGGGTTGGCACCCTGCCCGGGATTGGTTCCTGCCTTGTGCCCTGTGTTGGCTGGGATTGGTTCCAGCAGACCCCCGTGACCCTGTGTTCGGATTCAGCGGGTTGGAAAATGGATGGATGGATGGATGGATGGATGTTCTTCTTTTCTAGCCTGTAAAAAAAAAGAAAAAAAAACTCTCGCCACAAGAACATAAGAAGAAAGGTCCCACGATCTCTGATATACACACATACAAGTTTGACCGAATACAAATTTAAATGGCTGAAATGTGGCTATCCAATGAAAACACCATTAACAGACATTTGGACATGAACCCAGCATATGCAGGCTTGAAAAGAAGAAAATGCAAATAATAAATAAGACTTTATGACCAACACTCTCTGAAACCCCACCTCATCATTTCTTCCACCTGTATCCTCCCCTCCTTATTGCATTGGGTTCCTGTAAGTTTAATCATTTTCCTCCAGAGTGAAAAATTATTTTAAGATATGTGATTCACTTCCTCTCTTTTTTTGTAGCAAATATGCAAACCACGTCACAGACCTTTGCCTCCATATATATATATATATATATATATATATATATATATATATATATATATATATATATATATATATACTGTATATACAGTCATATGAAAAAGTTTGGGAACCCCTCTTAATTCTTTGGATTTTTGTTTATCATTGGCTGAGCTTTCAAAGTAGCAACTTCCTTTTAATATATGACATGCCTTATGGAAACAGTAGTATTTCAGCAATGACATTAAGTTTATTGGATTAACAGAAAATATGCAATATGCATCATAACAAAATTAGACAGGTGCATAAATGTGGGCACCCCAACAGAGATATGACATCAATACTTAGTTGAGACTAACAGCCACGAGACGCCTCCTATAGCCTTTGATGAGTGTCTGGATTCTGGATGGAGATATTTTTCACCATTCTTCCATACAAAATCTCTCCAGTTCAGTTAAATTTGATGGCTGCCGAGCATGGACAGCCTGCTTCAAATCATCCCATAGATTTTCCATGATATTCAAGTCAGGGGACTGTGACGGCCATTCCAGAACATTGAACTTCTCCCTCTGCATGAATGCCCTTGTAGATTTCGAACTGTGTTTTGGGTCATTATCTTATTGGAATGGCCGGAAATGGAAGTGATGTCCTTAGACTTTGGCTGGTCTGCAGAGGAAAGAGAGAAAGGATCAGCAAACACTACCATCCCCTGTTCTGGCATGTAATTGCAATCATTCAAGCTCTTTAGCTGCCTCCCATGTGCATGTATGTGACATACAGCGCATCCGGAAAGTATTCACAGCACATCACTTTTTCCACATTTTGTTATGTTACAGCCTTATTCCAAAATGGATTAAATTCATTTTTTTCCTCAGAATCAGGCCTGAGAATCAGAATCAGAATCAGGTCAGGCCTGCTGTAATCAACCAAGATATCTGCCTAAAAAACCCATCCTTACTTCTAGCTGCATGTCTACTAACACAATTAAGATCACAAATCACAATTATCAAATAGTTATTTTTCAATTCTGCTTACATCTAGTAATCAAAATAACAAGTAAAGTGATTCACTAAGTTTGGACCAATCTTAGATACAAAATGGCCATCAAGATGACCTTTTAACCCCTCACCAATTACACCAATGCCATAACCCTAGAAGCCACGCCCCTAGCAACCAGGACCTGCAACATGGTGACTAAAACCATAAAATGGCTGCCCCATAGTCTAAACAAAATGGTGTCGAAAAGAATGTTAAATAAAAGTAATTTTCTAAATGAAAACTCCAATCAAGAAAATAAGCCTAGAATTAAATTCGCTGACACCTAGCCACTGTAGTGTTAGACCTGAGTATTACTTGGGCTGTAAAAACACTGCTCTAAGCGGTAGTCATGAGCATTACATGGGCAATGGTATAGTCGTGTCTTCTCCTGTCCCCTGTTGGCTTGCCTAGTAAAAATGGTGTCTTGTAAAAAATGTTTTTCAGCAGTTCAAATGTTGCACACTCTTGTCAGTGATACGAGCAGCGATAGTGAGGATCCTCTCATCAGCAGTGATGGCGAAGTGAAATTGAAACGGACAGTAAAACTGAAAGTGAGTCTGATCAATCTGAAAGTGACGCTCGCTTGGTATGTGCCTCATTATTATACTTCTTATACTTCTGTGTACTTTTAGTATTTTCATGTTTTACAGTAAAAAATAAAAATGTCATTTTTTGATCCAAAAATGCAACAGATGATTTTTATAGCCTTAGAGAAGCCTGGAAAAAATTCAAAAGAAACTCATTCATATCAGAGATGACTTATATGCCTGCAGCATGGAACATTCATAATTCAAGTTTGTGAATTCAACCTAGCGTCTGTCATTTATTATCTTAATGTGACCCTCAGACAAGATTCTGTTAACCCCGGTTCAAATATAGCAGCACCACCTCGTTTTGATTTTGTGGGGCTGCCAGGAATAAAAGTGAACACTGACAGCCAAGATCCACTTATTTACTTGAAGATATTTCTTGATGATGATGTGATTGAAAGAATTGTTGTTGAGGCGAACCGTTATGGTGAACAGTGTCAGGTGAATGACCGTACACCTAAGTGGTTTTCCCGTTAAATGATATACCACACAAAAGATATATTTTGAGAGTATATATAGTATTAAGGGTGGCACGGTGGCGCAGTGGGTAGTGCTGCTGCCTCGCAGTTGGGAGACCTGGGGACCCAGGTTCGCTTCCCGGGTCCTCCCTGCATGGAGTTTGCATGTTCTCCACGTGTCTGCATGGGTTTCCTCCCACAGTCCAAAGACATGCTGGTTAGGTGGATTGGCAATTCTAAATTGGCCCTAGTGTGTGCTTGGTGTGTGGGTGTGTTTGTGTGTGTCCTGCGGTGGGTTGGCACCCTGCCCAGGATTGTTTCCTGCCTTGTGCCCTGTATTGGCTGGGATTGGCTCCAGCAGACCCCCGTGACCCTGTGTTCGGATTCAGCGGGTTGGAAAATGGATGGATGGATATAGTATTAACATTATTTTGGATAAATAAATTTTGTGTATAAGTTGATAAATATTTTGTATGTCTTTATTTGTAACATAGACATTAGTGTTATATTACTGATAAGAACAGCAATGGTTTGATGGTTAAGAGCCCCCCCCCCCCCCCCCCCAAGCGCCTTTAAGGACTGAGTCTTTGGCAAGTGATTCTCTGCAGGACTCTCTCATATAGAGAAATTTTCTGTTCCAGTCCGTCTCTGAGAATCCCCTTTATTTCATAAGCATTTCAACAGTGAACTGCCACTGGCTCAATGGTGATTGCAAACAGCAGTGGTGATAAGGGACATCCTTGTCTAGTAGCACACTCTAGTTTGAAGTAGTCTGAGTTAATGTTGTTAATACAAACCAATGCTTCTGAATTGGTATGCAGTAGTTTGATCCATGCACAAATTTTCGGGCTAAACCCAAATTTCTCCAATATGATGAAAAGGTAATTCCATTCAACCATATTAAATGCTTTTTCTACATCCAACTATAATAATATCTCTGGGGTGTTTGACTTTGTGGGTGAATATATTACATTAAACAGGCATCAAAGATTGGAAGCTAAGTGTCTGCCTTTAATAAATCCAGTTTGGTCTTGTGATATTACCGTTGGAAGCACTTTCTCAATCCTTCTAGCTAGGACTTTGGAGAGTATCTTTAGATCATTAGTCAAAAGTGAGATTGGTCTGTATGATGTACATTGTAATAAGTCTTTATTTTGCTTAGAAAATACTGTAATTAATAATTAATTAAAAGTTTGAGGTCGAATTTTATTGTCTCTAGGTTCTGTAAATGTTGCTAATAAAGGGGGAGCTAGCTTAATTGAGAATTATTTTATAAAATTCGACAGGGTAGTCATCAGGGCCTGCTGCTTTCCCACTCTGAAGTGAGTTTATAGCAATCTAGTAATTCTGATAGTGCCAGAGGTTTATCCAATTCCTCTGCGCTGAGAGTATCTAGTTGTGCTATCTGTAATGCATCCAGAAATGCATTAGGTTGTGTCTTGTCTTCTTTAAACTCAGTAGAATATAAAGACTTATAGCAGTCTCTAAATGTATACATTATTTTTTTATGATCAATGATTTTGTCTCCGTTTGTGTTGGTAATTGCTGGGATTGCATTGCAAGCTTCCTGATTGTAGATTTGTTCAGCTAAACTCTTATTAGCTTTCTCTCTGTGTTCATAGTAATGGTGTCTTGATTTAAAAATGAGTTGTTCTGTTTCTTTAGTTGTCAAGAAGTTGAGTTCTGAATGCAGAGTCTGTCTTTTCCTAAGAAGTGCTTCATTTGGACACCTGGCATGTTCTTGATCTATACTGGAAATTTCACTGATTAGCTCTGATGCCTTCTTGGTTTCCAATTTATATTTGTAGGTTAGATATGAGATAATCTGTGCTCTTAAGAAAGCCTTCAGAGTTTCCAGAGGACTCTCTCGATCAACCCTCCATGGTGGACAACTACCTAGCTGGCAGGCTTCACCTTAACAAATGGTATTGGGGACAGGTGTGAAACCATTGTGAAGCCACCAGAATTCTATTGGTCTAAAGTTGTCTGTTTGGTTTTAAATCAGAAGCCATTAAGTACCACAACACCCTATTGGCTGTAGGGTTTGGACAGAGAATCTATAGATTTGCTTGCTTTACCCCTCCCTATCTCTCTCTCATACCGTCTGATGAAGAAGCATCTTACACACCATGAACTGAAAAAGACCCCACTGAGAAGCACAACTTGGCAGCCATATTGAGACACGCATGCGGACTGTTCTGAAGAAAGCTGACCAAAAATGATACCTTAACTAGAGACATTTTAAGTGAGAAACAACTCTGTCTGCTGCCTGAAACTACAGATCAGCATTTATCAGGTTGTATGGTTGCCAGTGTTCAATTGTACTTTGCTTATTGTTGTTATATACTACAATACCTTATAAACAGTGGTAAGTCTATGAGATTTGAGGCATTCTGATAAAGGCTACATATTAATAATACAAATGGGGAAGCAGAGTAATACAGAACTCTACCAAGACAAAACAACTGGTGTAGATGGCAGGATTTTGGGGTAATTATGCTTTGCACCCTTTTTGCAAATACTGTTTTGATGTATGTGCCTGGTGATGTATGTGAATTTTAGGGCACCCGCTGTACAAATGCGGTGGTAGTAAAACATCATTTGGTTGCTGAATGGAATATAACCAAAAAAACGTTTTAAGACTTCATGTTTGTCATGAGGACACCCGTATGTTTGTTAGTGTTGGTGGTAGTGAGTCCCTAATTGGAGTACGGTGGTGGTGATAGGCTGTGCAAGCATCACATACATGTACCTGAATGTATGGAATCTTAATGAGTCCTATGCGAAGCACTAATGAATAACTGGAAGAGTAGGCATCATTCATAGAAAGTGCTTGTGTGGATAGGAATGGTGTGTTTGTGTGTGTTAGCTTACAGGGGCAAATGTAAGCCAACCCATAACGAATTTGGAAAATTGTATTTGAGTAGGATTGTAGCCTCAGAAATGTCTAAATTCATAATAAAAGCAGCCATCTTCCAGTGGAGTGGAAGAGGCAAGCAGGCTAAAGCTAGGTAATAGAAACCTGTAGTGCAGGTAGAGAAAGCAGAAGCTGAGCTGAGCATGAAACAAAATGGAAGGTGGCTGGAAGGATTAAAAGCAGGAAAACAGAGATCAGGTATAAAGAAGACAGCTGTTGTTATAAGAGGTTTACTATCTTGTATTATTGGATAATAAGGAAGATCAGTATGAAAAATAAAATAAGACAGTGGAGGAAAGTGAAAATGAAATGTTCTAAGTTCTGAGAGAGTAACAGGTGGCATGAAAAATGTGAAGTGCTAGCATGTAGAACACCCACCGCTAAAGTGTACAAGAGTGAAAGCAGGGGAAAAAGGAGTGTAAACCGGCCCAAGGTGAAAGTTAGGGCAGTAGTAATGGGATCTGACTGGAACCCTAAAACATGGGTGGGTGACTTACCTGAGACTGATGAGTGCGCAGATAAGGAGTGGGAATATGAGTGTCAGCAAAAGGAGAGGCATGAAAAGAAGAAAAAACAGCAAGAGTATTTCCATCCATTATTCCCCACTGCACCATAATCTCAAAGTAATTCTGAGGTCTGTCCATTATTTAAAGTACATGCTATACTGATAAATATTTCGCCACTGTTAGGAAAGGTAACCAGTGCTGCATTGAAATTTGATTTAGGACAAAGAAATCAGATAGAAGGCAGAGAAGCTGGTGAATTTGAATGGCAATTGTTGACTGCAGGGGATGAACTGGATAATGGAATATTGGTACTGAGTGAAGAAAGTGTGGAAATAAAACAAGGAACAGTGGAAATAAAACAAGTGCATGTGTATGAAAGGTCTAAAAATGCTAGTGCAAGAATGACTGAGTTGGAAAGAAAGTGCACCAGTTTAGGAGTTGGTTTGAATGAAACAGGACAAGTAAAAGTACAAAGGATGGGGGACAGTGCAGTAGAAAGGTTTACAAGCTCATGCAGCAAGTCAGAAATACACTGGAGTATGAATGTCTGAACAGCTCTGCTAGTCACAGCAGTAATTAAGCACGCACACTTAGGTTCACTAATTCAAAACCTGACTGACCAGTTCAATAAAAAGACAGCCTCCTGCAATAAAATGGAGAAAAGTGAACTGGTTGTGAGCAAAGAGCAAAAGTCACTTTTAGAAGAGATGCTGGATTTGGCACTTGAATTTTAGAGAGGTTTTAGCCCACATTTTCAGGTAGCAGTAACCATACAATAAAAAAGGACACACTGGCATTGACAAAAAATGGAAGGATAATGTAGGAAGACAGGAAAGGAAAAATAGTTATTTTAGTTTCAATTTTCTGACCTTTTGTAATAGTGCTACTTCTATTGTGAAGTTTTAGAGACTTTGGGTTGGTGCAGGTAATAAATAGTGAAGGCAGTTAGCAGAGTAAAATAAATGCAGGAGACCAGGTTATAAATTAGAACATTGGAGCGGAGTGGCACTAGTGGCCATGCTGTTCCAATAAATGCCCGGAAGAAAAGTTTGAGTGTTGGCATCAGGTCAACCATCATGAATATGAGATGGACAGAAACTGTTATGCCACCTTCCATTTTGCATACCTGCCTACATAGCAGAAAAGACAGCAGAGAAGACAGCAAGCAAAGACTAAAGACAAAGACATGAAGAAGAACTGAAGAGACAGGAAGAAAAGACACTTACTGGGGTTTAAGTGAGTAACAAGTCCACAAGTCATGCAGTAATAGGACTAGTCACAATAGCTATAGTTTAAAAAAAAAAGGTTTGTTCATTACTGCAGAACGTTTATATTCCAAAGGGTGGAAACTGTGCAAACCAGTTAGGAATGCCAAAAAATAAGGACATTAATTTGGGTCTCAAAAGTGTAGATTCTGGGTATTAATTAATTAATTAATTGGGATAAGGGCAGCACAGTGGCACAGTGGGTAGCGCTGCTGCCTCGCAGTTGGGAGACCTGGGGACCTGGGTTTGCATGTTCTCCTCGTGTCTGTGTGGGTTTCCTCCGGGTACTCCGGTTTCCTCCCACAGTCCAAAGACATGCAGTTTACGTGCATTGGTGATCTTAAATTGACCCTAGTGTGTGCTTGGTGTGTGTGTGTGTGTGTGTGCCCTGCGGTAGGCTGGCGCCCTGCCCGGGGTTTGTTTCCTGCCTTCGCCCTGTGTTGGCTGGGATTGGCTCCAGCAGACCCCTGTGACCCTGTGTTCGGATTCAGCGGGTTGGAAAATGAATGGATGGATGGATAATTGGGCTAATTAATACTGTTATTAAAAAAGGTATACTGAGCAAATTGATGAAATGTTTCTAAAGAGCAGGTGCAGCTGGTACATTTGCAAGTCATATGGGCTCCGATGTTTAGGTATAGTCTAACTGGGAAAATATGGAAGCCCTGCCTGCAGTTGTCAGCTGTGGTACAAGCACAGGACCAGTGGGCTAATTGTAAACCGAGGTGTTTAGCACAGTTGGTATGCAAATGGTGATCAAACAATTCTAAAGGTGGCCTACAGGGAGAATGATGAGGGTTGCATAGCTATGATGTCTCATGGTGGTGATACCAGCCTATACTGGTGAAGACTGATGGCAGTGATGGGGTTACACTATAGGTGAAGAAGCACAAGAGGCAACTAAGTCAACCCCAAATGTGTGAAGAGGGGCCACAAATGTTAGTTTATGAACAGTTTATGGAGTGGCACATGCGCTCTCACTTGGGCAGAAGTGGTTGTACTGGCACCTGTGGTATGTTACCCTTCAAATTTTGATGTTAATACTACAGCTGCATATGCTTAAATGGATAGTTTGAAACAGGGGTCTAATTAGCAGACACAAAACCAGCACAGATTAAGAAAAGAGTTCACACAATAGACTTAAAATGGCAGTGGGCTAGTTTAGGAGAAGGTGTGGACTTGTCTCATTTTGAACCACCAGATCTGATGACATATGAAGACTGCAAAAAGCTAAAGAAACAGATGAAGCAAGCCGGAGCAGATACAAGTCATCAGGAGCACATCCAAGTTCTTCAGATTGTCTTTGAAATAAAGAAGATATGTAATTAACTTTTAACACTGGAAAAGCAATCACTGCAACGCAAAACACAAGTTGTACAAAAGATTCCTCAACAGTTAAGACTGTTTAATTTAATTATATTACAAAGACTTGTACAAAAGATTTATCAGGGGTGGAGTGTTGTGGTGTGACATTTTATATATAAGTTGATAAATATTTTGTATGGCTTTATTTGTAACTTACACATTAGTGTTATATCATTGATAAGGGCCATAAAGAAATCTTTTTTATACCTTTTAACACTGTCTTTTAATGCAGTATGGAAGGCCTGAAGCTGAGTTTTCAGCTCAAACAGCACGAGAATTATCATTTAAAACAGGGTGAGTTTCTATGTGCTTCATCATTTTGCCATAAGTGGAGCTAACTATACCCCAAGTCTCTTTCAAAGTCACATTATAATTAGATGTCACCTAATCTGGACTCTTCTTTAATTATTATTGCGCACAAGGAATCATTTTGTCTTTCACAAGCCCACACAAGTGGACTGCCTGCAGCATTTTTGCTTTCTTGTACTGTCTGTGTTTGGATTTACACTTGATATTTCTTACTCCAGAAAGCCTGACTTCATGACAATTAATTCTTCAGTAACCCAATTATTCACAGAAACCTAAGATGCCATGTAAACCCTTATTCCGATTAGAGAAAGAGGGTTTTTAGTCTCTGAGAAACCTGATTAACAGAAGCAGATTTCTCCGCGAGTAACTCAGTTATGTGGCCATGTAAACCTTTAATCGGGTTACTTTTAAGGATTCTGTAGTCTGTGCGTGTATTTCCTTCAGCAGCGTGACAGGTAGAAGATATATTTTTCTGAGGCCAATGTTCAGGTGATTGCATTATTCCTTCTCCTGGATGAAATAATCTGCCTCAGTATTTCAGAAAATCCCCATATTTATATTTTTCAACTGAACATACATTACTAAGCTCAGCAATACAATGTCAAGAACAAAAGAAACACCTTAAAAGTAACGTGCGTTACAGAGGCTGATTACTTTTTAAAGTAATGAGGATCCTAACGCAAATGTTTATCTTAATGAATTACATAAATGTGCGTTATTATTATTCCAGCAGCACTGTGTGTAAGGCAAGAAGCCCACGTAAGGGTCTTTTGCAGGGCTCAGTCATACAGCCAAGCAGAAGAGAGTGTGCCGAGTGTAATGTGGTAACAGAAACCTATAAATAAAGCGTCAGTTTGACTAGACATATTTAGAAAATGCAAGAAAATTACCAAAAACCTCATGCTTATTTTCAGATTCACCGTGGCCAATGATGATGTTTAACTGTTAGTTTTTTTTTTGTACGGTTTAATGATGTTGGAGAGTTTTGCCAAAGGAGAACTCTAGAAGGTTTCCTCCCACAGTCCAAAGACATTCAGGTTAGGTGGATTGGCGATTCTATGTTGGCCCTAGTGTGTGCTTGGTGTGTGGGTGTGTTTGTGTGTGTCCTGTGGTGGGTTGGCACCCTGTCCGGGATTGGTTCCTGCCTTGTGCCCTGTGTTGGCTGGGATTGGCTCCAGCAGACCCCCCGTGACCCTGTGTTCGGATACAGCGGGTTGGAAAATAGATGGATGGATGGATGGAACTCTAGAAGGTTACTTGTGCTTGTAAATGCAGATTATTAAGAAGCCAGGTTTCTGCCTTAACTGGGTTACTCACCTCAAAAAATGCATCTTATACTGGAAGCAATATGGGGTATATGTGTGTATTTTATTGTCAGATGAGTCGCTAAAGCCAACTAGAGAAAATCCTGAAGAACCGGCTTCAGTGCGGATTTAAAATTGTTATTTCCAAAGTATATTTGATCCAATTCCTCTCTTTAATGAGTTTCATTTTGTAAGGCTGCTCACTCACGAGTGCTTAGGCAACAAAAAGTTTTGGTTGTGTTTTGAGATGTGGGCCTTACCTTGTTTTATCCTCCCATCATCCACCTTCCTTTCCCATTGATGTCCTATTGACAGGACTTCTGTTAGAGGTGTGTGGCAGTCAGCTTCACTACTACACATGAAAGCCCCCAGTGGTCAGACTGTGTTGCTCCTCCCCCCAGTATTCCTGAAGATCCATCACATAGCAATCATGATGTGGATGTCTGCCTGAGTGGCTGCTACATGGCCTGCCCAGAGCCAGGGTCTCCAGATTGGTAAAGTGCTGCATGCACCTCAGGCTGTTTCATTATTTTTTGTCTTCCATAGTGTCATTTCGTCTAAAGTGCTGCTACACAAGTCACACACTTTCGTGGCTCTGCCATCATCAGACCAGAAGGTGGACACCCACTGCATGCCCAGCCTACCTGGAAAGGGGTCTCTCTCTCTCTCTCTGTCTTTGAATTGCTGTTTTATCCTGTAAGTTTTTTGGGGAGTTTTAGACAGTCAAGGCTTGGGGGCTACCAATTAAAGCCCTGATGCGTTCTTTGTGTGATTTTGGGCTGTACAAGAAATAAATTGTTGTTTTTGTGATGGCTGTTTGACTGAATGCTGGACAGTTGATTTTTTAAGCCATACACTGCAATGAAAGCATTAATTGGGACCTTTTCCATCTCATATTATCAGGTATGCACAATGTTTTTTTGTTTGTTTTTTTTAGCAGCTTTAGGGTGGTCCTGCTTTTCAGTTGGAATTGATTATGTACATAATATTCTGAAACCCACCTTAGTCTAATTTAGGGTTATGGTTGTGGTTGGAGGTGGGCGGGCAAAGGAAGTTATCCTGGCAGCAATGACAATTTCAAAATTATATAAAACTAGCTGCGTAAGCCCGTACTGTAAAAAGCCTGGGGTCCTACAAACTATTGAAATTGTCAGAAAAAAAAATTGAAATTAGAGATGTCAGGACTCTGGGCGTCTCTCTCCTAGGAGGATTTGTTTTGCCGATGTGCTCACTTCGCTTGCATATTAGCGGCAGGAGGAGAAGTAAAAAGGATACCATTTTGTTGATGTTAGCAGCTAAGCGACTTTGTCTTTCTTCTGAGGTTTCGTTTTGCCAACGTGCTCGCCTCGCTTGTGTTATTAGCGGCTAAATGAGTTTCTGTTTCCTCAGAGGTGGAGCCCTTACCTCGATTCCACCTCTCACTTCTGGGCCGGACAGACACACACACTTCCACGCATAGACATTTATAAATAAGACAAATAAATGCAGCGAAATCAGAGTGTTACTGTTTACTGAATAAATTGTTATACAAAAATTAATAAAAATAGAAAATAAATATTAATCTTTTACATAAAAATATAAAAATATAGTTAACAATACTGCAGACAATTACATTTTAAATAATAGGCAATCAGAAATCCTTGATCTCAGTTTATCACATTGTAGTGCTGTACATGAGCCTTGAAGTTTTGGAAGAATTTAGAAAAAGGAATTTTACTTTTAACATCCACTCGAATTTCCTAAAATGAGAAAATATAAAGGAAAAAATGTTTTAAAATTGATAAAAATAAAACTGTGTGCATAGATGATGTATACAAGACCAGCCCCTTCCAACAATCTCAGCCATTAGATCTTTTCCATCTATTGTACTTTCCCTAAAATAATGTTACATCAAAACATAATGGTGCCCATGGTTTCACTTTGAGCAACTACTGCTGGGTGAGATGCCGTCTGTATCTTCATACATTCCTACTTATCACACTGTTTCATGGTGGCGATGTGTCACACATTAGATGAATTTTACTGTACCCTGCACATGTGATGATACAGTATGGAGGTCTGTGAGAAGCCTGTCAATCATCTTTGGTTTTATTCTCCCTCTATTATCCCTAAAAGTTATACTCCCTGGACCCAACTGTCAAGAACAAACTCCTTTTTCCACTAGAGACCCTCCGTGTTCCCACATTAGTATGCATAGATACTCTGACCTTGCAGATATGATTTGTTCTTTCCTGGAAAATGTCCTGTTTGGACAGTCCTTTACCAAGGATATATAATAGTAACGTTAGAGCCTTTAAGTATGGGCCCACCAACCTCTGCACTGATCTACCTACCAACATAAAAGAAGCCCCCATCAGTAGAAACGTTTAATTACAAACTGAACAAGCATTACTTGGCCTAGCATACGCCTGCTCATCATGCTGCTCATACTGTATTGCATTAGAGTAACGGCAGGATTAGCTTTAATGGTCTGTTTCTGGTTCTTTTTCATTCGGTCTCTCCATGGGGGTGCTGATTGCTGCTCCCACTGTGACCCTCCTAGTCTTGGAAGGGGACATTAGAGTGACAGACCCATTATTGTACCAAAAGAGCCTGCTCCACGGTGTATTGTAGCATGCCAAGGATGCTGCTACCCAGGCAAGTCTACAGGGCAGGAGTTCCAGTGAACACTCGAATCTGCTAATCGCTTTCTTCAAACCAGTCCTTGTATTTTACGTTACATTTTCCCAAAGATATCGCAAAGGTTAAACAGCAAAAAGGTTAAGAGCACTTAAAAATATCTATTTATTGAATGAACAAAATCTCATTTTAGGGTCATGAGCTTACAAACCCTCCAAGGAGCACCAGTTCAGTCAAGCCAAACTCATTCCAGGTCACTTTAGAGAGCTCATCAACATATGTTTGGAAAACTGAAGCAAACAGATACAACACTGGGAACATGTGAAAATTCCATATGGATAATGGGAGGAACAGAATTGACTTCCAGTGTTGTGGAGCGAGGAGGCAAAAGTGCTAACCTCTGCACCTCCACGCTGTCCCGTGATGCTGAATTAGAGTTGGGAGGTTGTGAAATGTTGTGCTCTGTTGCTGTGATGCAGATCAGTGGTGCATCCCCTAAAATAAATCCTCACTCTTAAGCACACATACAGTATTGTACATTTCAGTCTTAATTTCAATAAGCTAATCATTTGTTTCATATCAAATGACAAATGAAATGAATTCCATAGATATTTTCCATGACGTTACAGAAAACCATGCTGGCTTATTGGTTGGCTCCTGTATTTCCAGTGTCTTCTAAGACGGCCCCTTTGCTGTCTGCTAAGTGACGCTGTGATGTCTCCAAATCAGTGTGACTCGGGTAGCTGACTCATCTGCTGCCTTTTTAAACCACATCTGTCATTCATTCCATGGCTACAGATGGAGTCATTTCTACTGCTGATGCCACAGATGTAGAGAAGAGTAAAAGACAAACACAGACACTCCCCCGGTTGGGGATTTCTCATATGTGTCTGTAGAATCTGATTATGAGGAATAACAGGCAGGACTAAAAAGAATAATAAAAAAGAGATAGTGATGACAAACAAAACCTACAAAAAGTAAGGGGCAGGCAATATCATGTACTCAATGAATCCATCTGTCTGTAATCTGAACACGTCTCCAGCACAGCATCAGATGATTTTTTTATTTTTGCCGTCCTCCAAAGTGTGCGGTTTGCATCTCTATGGCCATCGACTGCCTTATCTGCATCACACCTTATCCCATTAGCCTCAACAGGCTCCCCTCACAGTTTCTGACCAGAACGTGTGTTTTGGGTCAGACCCTGACAAAAACATCATGCACAAAAACATCAGCAGTGCCATTCCCGATACACATGCACTGGCAGGACATCACATCCGTTTAAATCTCCCTCCCATACAAATACAGGAGTGGTGATGGTCTGCCATTTTGTTTCACACAAAAGGCTGACGCTGCCTGATGGTCAGTTGTATGGGAGTGAAGAGGCCAATGGATGCCAAGCACAGATCTCGAGGCACAAAAGGCTTCCAGAGATGTAAAGTGTTTTCTCAGGGAAGCTAAGGTTCTTCCTTAAGAAAAAGGGAAGGGGGTCAACCTGACAGCAAAGCCTTGCCAGTGTATCAGGCCATTTCTCACAATGTCGTGCTCCTCTGATTACCCAGGTACTTCCTTTTTAGGAAGTCACTGCGCACTGGAGAGATTCCAAAGGACTGAAAAATGGCAAAGATCATCCCATTATATAAAAAGTGTGACAGGGCAGATCCAAGCAAATTAAAGGCCAGTAAGTTTAACATGCATCACAGGAAAATTAATGGAAGGAATTATTAAGGGTAAGATTGAGCAACACTTGGCAAGAACAGGAGTTTTTTGGGACAGTCAGCATGGGTTCAGATGAGGGAGGTTGTGTTTTACTAACATGCTGGAATTCTATGAGGAGGCAACAAAAGGATGCGATCAAAGTGGAGAAGATGATATTATTTATCTGGACTTTCAGAAAGCATTTGATGAGGTACCACATGAGAGGTTGGGCATCAAATTAAAAGAAGTGGGATGGGTTTTAGATGGGTGCAGAATTGGCTCAGACACCAGAAGCAGAGGGTGATGGTGTGAGGAACCTCATCAGAACTGGCCGATGTTAAGAGTGGTGTTCCACAGGGGTCAGTGCTAGGGCCGCTGCTGTTTTTAATATATATAAATGATTTAAATAGGAATATAAGTAACAAGCTGGTTAAGTTTGCAGATGATACCAAGATGGGTGGATTAGCAGATAATTTGGAATCTGTTAAATCATTACAGGAGGACTTGGATAACATACAGGCTTGGGCAGATTTGTGGCAGATGAAATTTAATGTCAGTAAATGTAAAGTATTACACATAGGAAGTAAAAATGTTACGTCTGAATACACAATGGGCGGTCGGATAATCGAGAGTACACCTTATGAGAAGAATTTAAGAGTCAAAGTGGACTCTACGCTGTCGACTTCCGGACAGTGTTCAGAAGCCTTTAATAAGAAGGCTAACAGAATGTTAGGTTATATAGCACGGTGTGTGGAGGTACAAGTCCAAGGAGGTTCTGCTCAACCTTAATAATGCACTGATGAGGCCTCATCTTGAGTCCTGTGTGCAATTTTGGTCTCCAGGCTACAAAAAGGACATAGCAGCGCTAGAAAAGGTCCAGAGAAGAGCGACTAGGCTGATTCCAGGGCTACAAGGGATGAATTATGAGGAAAGATTAAAAGAGCTGAGCCTATACAGTTTAAGCAAAAGAAGATTAAGAGGTGACATGATTGAAGTGTTTAAAATTATGAAGGGAATTAGTACAGTGGATTGAGATTGTTATTTTAAAATGAGTTCATCAAGAACACGGGGACACAGTTGGAAACTTGTTAAGGATAAATTTCACACAAACATTAGGAAGTTTTTCTTTACACAAAGAACGATAGACACTTGGAATAAGCTACCAAGTAGTGTGGTAGACAGTAAGACGTTGGGGATTTCAAAACTCGACTTGATGTTTTATTGGAAGAAATCAGTGGATAAGACTGGCGAGTTTTGTTGGGCTGAATGGCCTGTTTTGTCTAGAGTGTTCTAAAGATTGTTAGAAACCTCATCTTTTGTTTTGAGCAAAAGTGTGTACAGTTTGATATCTCTGTTCCTCATGCCATTAAATAATCTTTATGCTTTAGTAGTTTAAGAACAACTAGTTTGTTGACAAAGTTCCACAAAACACTAACACTGAATAATGTTGCAGTTTCCTTCTCCCACAAAATAAACTCTGTGATGCCTGAAAACAGACATAATAAAAGGCACTGCAGTGTAGTAAAATTCACGTGCAATGCTTTGTCAATAGTACTTACTTTTACTGTTCCTAAATTCCTACTCAGCAATGAAAGGTCCAAGTAAATGTTTGGGCAGGAATTTGACTTGCGGAGTTTCTTTAAAACTGTCAATGTCTTTCCAGCCAAGGATGACCAATTTGATTCCTAGATTGAAAGAAACAAAAGTTCAAATCTGAGTCAATGATCCATAATCCTTCAACAGACCCCCCTGTGGGTGATAACTGGCAGATTCTAGCACAGGGGTCTCCATCTCCGGTCCTGGAGTGCTATTGTGGCTGCAGGTTTTCATTCTAACCCTTTTCTTAATCAGGGCCCAATTTCTACCATCAGTTTAATTGCCTTGTTTTTTTAAGACTCAGTCTTCAAATTTGTTTCATTTTACTTTCCTTAAATGGCAGCCAAATAGAAATGAAATGTAAAGTGAGCCAACAGATGAGCAGTTAAGTCGGGACTTCAAACTCCATCCAGTTTCTTAACTAGAAGCCGATTCTTGTTGTTAATTAAGGCCGTTACATAACTTTCATGGCCTGTTGCTACTCTCCTTCTACCACACATGACAACTCCAAAACAATTGATTTTCTTTTTTCTAAGAGCACTGCCAAAATATTTTGGTGACTTGAGCAGATCAGCAATACTGAGCACTTCACCTATCTTTGTTTTCAGACATTGTATGACACAATGGACACATGCTTTGTGCTTGTGTTTTTGTGTCTCATCATTATTTGGCTTCTAGTTAAGGAAAAAAGAAACAATTAAGGGGTGGAGTTTCAAAATTAAAATGAAGGCAAAAGAAATTCATTAGCAGCAAAAGCTCTTCACTAAGTTAGAAAAGGGTTAGAATGAAAACCTTCAGCCACTGCAGCCCTCCAGGACTACAGATGGAGACCTCTGAACTAGCAGAATGTCACTTATGACTAAGAACAAACAAGCATACACAATTCTTCTGTTAATAGTAACTCAAATGCATCAGTCGGCAATAGGCCTTTTCAGGAAGAACAGCTTCTCCAGTGAAGGTGTTCCTGGCTGCAGGTTTTCTTTTTACAGTACAGAAGTAGAAAATGCAGTTAAAAAAGAGACCAGTTCACATTTAAAGAAACCAACTTCTTCCCCGTCCATTTTAATGGGCGCAATGCTGGAGACTAGATATTCACTTTCTAACCACACTGGCTTGGTCACATATTCAATATAGCATACAACTTGGTTTGTTAATTTGACTGTTTTGAAATTTGTTACACAAAAAAAAATGTACTTCTTAGTTTGTCGAGACCACAGATCACATCGTGCCATCAGCAGGTGAAGTGACAGGAAAACAAATGCACATCACTAGCTATGGACAAGACTAAGAGTTTAAGGCCAAATACAAGTAAGTGTCACCTTTGCGACAGCAGATGAAACGTGTGTGGATATTTTATTTTACAACATCACAATCTAAATCGAGAAAGCTATCCACTTTTTATACAGATCCCAAAGCATTTGGAAATGCTGAAGCATCTGACAACTTCAGTGTCAAGCAGTGGTGTCAAGGTCCGGTAGCTTCAGCTCTAATTTATAAAATGACACGTCCAGTGTCCCAGTCTGCTGCCACATTTGGGGAGTGTGCTGTCATTTAAATGGTCAAGTCTTCATGGGATTATGAACTAAATCCTCTAAAACAGCCCATTGGTTCAAAACGACATACAGAAGAAAAATTGGGAGTGGTCTCCCCAGACTTTCTCGTTTACTCAGATATGGGGATGGACATTTGAGGAGTAAACCGCAAGAAAATGATTATATTTTTATATTATGTACAGTAAAGAACCATCAAGAACAAATTAAATCAAATTAATATTATATTGAACAATTATTATAAAAGTAAAGTTGAATAAATGCAGCTGCATGAGTAAAAGGTAAGGTACCAATTCCGGTTAACGGAAGTAGCCCAAAAGTTGACAGAAATATGCATTTTGTATCTAATACTTGTATGCAAAATTGGTTGACCTAAGTGAAAGCGTACTCAAGTTATTGTGTTTACATACACACACACTCACACACACACACACAGACATAATTACAAAAATGGTATTTTCGGACTTGGAGAGGTCTAAAATGTAAAGATTCATCAAGATCTCGAAATGGAATTTTTGGAAGATTCCAATATTTTCCCCATACTTCGTATATGAGAAAGTCAAGGAGGTCTAAAACGTCAAGATTTATCAAAATCTCGATGTTGAATCTTTGCATGGTTACAATACTTTCCCTAAACTTCGTATACGAGAAAGTAAAAAGCAAGTGAGCTTCAGTTTGTGATGTGGCCACAACAAGAAATGTATCAGGACATAATAGAAAGATTCCAAAGGTGTAGTAGTGGATATGATGATGATGACATACTTTGTTCATCCCCAAGGGGAAACTGTCTTATCGCCTTTACCTCTGGGGGTCAAAGTGCAGCATCAGCCATTGTACAGCACCCCAGGAGCAATGTTCAAGTTAAGGGTCTTACTCAAGGGCCCAATGGAGCAGGATCCCTTCTGGCAGTAATGGGATTTGAACCAACAAACTACTACATAACAGTGCAGATCCTTAGCCACCGCTCCACATATATTATGTAGAGCCATGGTTTTCAAACTTTTTTGAACAAGTACCACTCCGCGAGGACCAGTAAACTGAAGTACCACTGTCAATGAATCGTTAATTTACGCCCGT